>NW_006442484.1:24009975-24021526 GCF_000325575.1 Pteropus alecto
AGAGACTGAACAATTGGGCAATCGGTTACTCATCCTTGCACACCCTTATCCCACTCTTAAATTGTACATCCCAAACACTTTCCTCTCACACATCTCTCAAAAGGGGGATCTCTCTTGTACTTATCAATGCAATGTCTTCTTAATGTTTTGCTAAACTCTTACGCCAGTGTTCATAGTATCATACTTCCTAAATGCAATCCTCAGAACTCATAAAGTTATTGCTACAAAGTTTCCCCTCTCTCTACCAAAGGAAAATAGAATTGGAGGCTTTAAATATTTTACCTTTGGTGATATTAGTCATTTTCAAAAGGGAAATTGCAACCAGAATGCCTTTTATTCTGCCATAAAATCGATGCTAAAAATCTCATTTCTTTTTCCAATTACTAATAACACTTCTTTAAAACATCATTGATCAAATAACATGCCAAGTTGGGATCATATGAAAACTCTCTAAAAAAAGCACTATACAATTCAAAATAATTGTGTTAGATAAGTAGGTAAAATTATCACATATCTTGTAGTGAGGAATTGGTATTATCTGTGTTTTTGCTGGTGAATGTTTAAAATATGCAGCACCCATCATAATCAATCTTTATCTTGGAACATTTAAAGATAGACATTTTATTGCAGAAAACTTGGAAAATATAGAAAAGCACCCAGAGGAAAAATTTAAATTACTCATCAATTCTACTGAGAGATTAATATGTAATTTATATAAGTATATAAAAAGAATTATGCTAAAGAGTCCAGAAGAGATTATTTCCCTGGAGAAAGTAGCTGAGTTCTACGTTACATTCCCACTAAAGAAAAGAGGTGCTTCCCTTATGTTTCAAGAAGTGAGAGGGCTTTGAAAGGACCTTGTAGCTTTTTATATGTATTTCCTGGAATGTGAATGGGCACAGGAACTGATGTTTGAACGCCATCTAAGACTAAATTCAGAGTCTGTGCAGGAGGTGAAAAGAACAAGAGAGAGCAACAAAGGCTCCTCTATTTAGTATGGCAAGGATGCAAGGGGTCCCCTGCTGCCCAAGTGGACCTTGCAAAAGAGACATGGGCTGGAAATCTCTTGAAGGAATCTCAGAGGCTGTGGGATGTACCATCAGGGGCAGGAACTTGGGGGGATGGTGCTGTGCCCATGTCAGAGAACTACACTACCCAGAGATTCCCATGTGCAACATCCAATGAACACCAAATAAATTCCAGGAAGAGACTGTTTTGAATATGTACTAATCCAAGAGTATGTCGATGCTGTCATAAAAATACTTGTAACAACTTTCCTGCACCTTAGTCCTCTCTTCTTCACTCTCCTGGAAGAGTTTGTGAAGCCTGGGCTAAGGAGATGAGAGGAGAGAAGAGAATGTTGGGGAAGGAGAGAGCTGACCACACCTGTCTCATAAGAAGTCTCTGGACTCAGCAGAGGAGAAGAGAAGCATCTTTAACTCTAAACGTAGCTCAGTGTTTTGACTGTGGAACTGGTAATTTCAATTATTAAAATTTGTTTTGAAACTAAAAGTGAATAAAAAACTTTTTATCATCAGAATGTGACTATAAAAATCATGAGCTGCCCCTGGATTTCATTTTACACAGAGGAAAAGGAAAAAATTGTTTTCTCTTAATTCCTTTGGATTCATACTCCTATAGTATACTGATAACACATTATATTCCAATATATAGTTGGGCCAAAATATATATTTAAGTAATCCCCTAATATGTTTCTCGTTTACCATTCTTTCTTGAAAATGGCCATAACTTAGACACTATTTCATTTCTCTTAGTTCAAATGTCTTAAGCACATTGATAGTCAAAATATTCTTCTTTATTTTTAAAAAAGATAAAAAATCTTATTTAAACATAGTGCCTGAAACATAAACACGGTAGATCAATATAAATAAGTGTAACTAATCGGTAAACCAAAGCCCATTTTTTCCTGCTTTCTCACTATATGAAAAAAAAAATAATAATAATCTTTTCATTATTACTTAGTTTTAAAATAAATAGTCACTCTCCTTCATTTTTAGAATGCTTTCATTTAAATCTATCAAAAATTTAAGTTGCAAAACTATTCTCTAGGAATTCTAGAAGTATAATCAACGTTCTGTCATAGCTTCATGACACAATAGCACAAGTAGAAGGTTTCTGAACCAAAAGATAACTTTAAAAAATCCAAAATAGGAGTAGAGTAGGGGATCAAACCGTTAAAAGAGTAAGAACAGGTTAAGAGCAGTAGTTCCTAGACTAAAGTAGATGAGGAGTCATGGAGAGGGTGAGATAGTGGCAGAGCTGCCATGAGAAGGCACAGTTTGAGCAAAGCAAGTACGTAGGGTCTCAGGTTTTTCCAGAGTCACAGGGCCAATAACTACAAAGTAAGAGATGAGGCATGAGAATTAGAGTGAGTTCTTGTCATGGCTAAGAGGATTATGAATTAATTCTTTTTGAGGATCCAGGATTATACTCCCGTGATAGTGACCGTCAGTCTTCCATGTTACTTTACAAGACTGATTGTCTGACACTCAGGCCTTTTCTAAGAACGCCAAGAAGCTCATACCATATGCAAGTCTTCAGTTCTCCCTTTATCATTATGCACTTGTTAAATCTATTTAAAAATAAATTCAGCAGTGAGCAGCAAGAGAGGAATGAGGAAGAGGGAGATGACAATCTGAAGTATAAAAAGGTAAGTGGCAGGGTGGTGCCTCTGTGGCTAAGGAAAGAGGAAGGGAAGAGTTAAAGTGTTACATGCCAAGAACAATGCCCTTGGCAACACCTTTTCCTCTTCCTTCCAGGCCAGACCACCCTTAAACTCCAGTTACTCCCACAGAAAGCTGAAGATTTCTCAAGTGAAAAGATAGGTTAATTGTCTAGTCCAAGTGGTGATCAATTTATAATTTCTGAAGGAAAATTGTGCTATAAAATCATTCAAATCTAAAAAGAGCCACTGATAACCCTTTAAGATGTATGAATAGATGTATGCCAGCCAATTTTGGATCATTTCCAACAGTATAACTTTTTTCTTGAATTTCAAAGAGAATTTTATGACACTGGCAGGCACATAGCTTTCTCCAGCATTCTAAGCTTCTTCCTGTCTTTCTTGTTCCCACACGTTAAATCAGCAGTGCATGACTTACAGTTTGACTTGCTTCCTTTTTTGCAAAGTAGTCAGAACTTAACTCCATTCATGAATGACCTTTCTCCTCCCTCTCAGATGCTGATTTGGGCACCATTCAGATCACTTTTGTTTCATCTCGAGAGATAAATATTTGGTTGCCTCAGGAGTGGGAGAACTGCTTTAGTAAAGCATTTACCAAGTCAGTATTCAAAGCCATCTGAAATAGTTGGCACAGTCGAACAATAAGTGGCATTAATTTAATAAATTGGGGGAGGCTAAGACAGTCCTATTGTGCCTAGCAACTGTTAAACATCATGTTCTCTCTTAGAATCTAACAATGTAATATTTGTTTCATTCAGCACTGCCCATTGTTTCTTAATAAATATTGAGATGAACTGTATGAGTAAATTAAGAACTTCAAGTGCTCAATATATAGACAGGGCTCAGTTACTCATGGTCATTGTTGTCTGTTGTTATGTCATGACTCTTCCTCTCAAACCTTCATAAACATGCGAGCGTGCTCACACACACACGCACGCGCACACACACACACACAAAGTATATATGTGAAAAATTATATGAAAATAAGTGGAAGCCAGTTTTTTGCATCTAATCAGATGGCCAATCTACAAATAGATAACAGTGTATCAGAATAACCAGATTTCATATATCTGTGATGAGATACAAAACAAAAACAGTAAAGAGACCAAAAACGCTGACATGAGAGAAACAGAATAATACACTAAGAGCTTAGCTTTGGATTCAAATAAACCTCTGTCATGTACAAATAAATATTTAACTTCTCTGGCTTTTATACATGTAAAATTGAGATGATAATACCAGCTTCATACTAGGGCTACTATGAGAATTAAATTAGATTTTCAAAATGTTTAGCACGCAGTCGGCACTTAATGAATACTCAATACATGTTAGTTTTCACAATGGCCCAAGCAAGATTATAAATATTTGGTTTTAGACTTTGAATATGTTAAATTAGGCTAGATGTTAGAGATTCAAACATAGGTTACTAGTGGACTATTTATCCAATATCAATCTTTATTAGGTCTATAGTTTGTAAGTTACTAACTTTTCTTCTTGGCTATGGTTATTGTGTAGTAATTTCCATGAATTTGGACATTTCAGATAGGACAATATCAAAAGCATATATAAGTCACAATACATAAAAGAAAAACAGCCTGTACAGAAGGCACTTTCTTTGCTGTGTGTGTGTGTGAGAGAGAGAGAGTGAGTGTGTGCATGCACACACTCACAATAAAATCAAGGGAGGTGTATGAGGAGTCATGCTCACCATTAGAATTTGATGTGTTATTACAATCCTGTAACATGTTTGACAATTAACAACAGGCTCAAATGCCTAATAAACTTGACGACTCAATGTATACCATTTACTTGGTTCCTTGTACTAAAAGAAGATACGAAAAAAATTCAGAGGTGATGATTAGCCAGAGAAATAAAAGAGCTGTCCTTCTCTGGACATATCTCTTCTTTCAAGGCTATAAAAAGTGGGGTGAATTTTCTCGTTAGAATTTTCAAAGACTCTTAGTTACCTTGAAAAGCAAGTAATACAGACCAAGATTATTCCCTAAACCTATAAGTATGATAAGACAAATAACAGGTAAATCAGAAGCAACCACCACTTCCGTTTCTTTTATGGAGATTGTCAGGGCCCAGGGCAGGCTGCCCCAAGATATTCAGCAGTAGCATATTGATTATTTTGAACTAAAATCACCTGAGAAGCAGCAAGAGCAGGAAGACTGCTGTGACTCTCCTCCGACTGCCTAAAAGCAGCAAGTAAATTTCCATGAGAGGTGCCCTCCCCACTTCTGAAAGACTGAGAGACAACCTTATCATAAGTCATAAAATCCAGTCGAAAAAGCGTGTGTAGACAAACTTTGCAATGCTTGTACTAATTAACTACCCCAGCCCAAACTTTGTTTAGATTCCACACTAACGAATACCCAAACTTGTTTAGATTCCTTTCTAATGAACACTAACATTCTTTTTCCTGCCAATTTCTCACAGGTTTATTGTTTCCTTGTCCAAAAAGTATAAAAAGGCGCCTAGTTCAATCACTTTTTGAACCTGTTTATGATCTGAGTATCATATTGTGATTCTCCCACATGCACATATTAATTATTTTTTCTCTTGTTAGTCTTGTGTCAATTTTATTATTTTATAATGAGTCCAGCTAGAAGAATTAAAGGATAGATTAGAGAAATTCTCTCCCACTCCCTAACAAGATCCAGGAATCTCCTGCTCTTCCACTATCTTTGGCTTCCCGATCAAGGAGAAAGACCTAATAATCTGATAGGTAGGCACCTGAGGCATTGACTGAGGTACATTTAATGAGTATGTGAGATTACTGTGCCTTAACTGTAATAACCCATGTTCCTCCTGCTGTTTTTTGATTCCTGTCTGGCTCAGTAAGCACAAACAAATGGGCAGTTATAGGGACAGGAAAACTGTTTTCTTCCCTCTTGTCCATCATGAAGCTGGTGAATAAATAGACTCAAGAGAGTCCAGTAACAGGTCTCTCTCCCCCTACAGGCATTCTTAAATATGAGCGTTCAAAAATTGGGGAAGAGTCTCTATTTTTTTTTTTTAAACCAAGCTACATTCTCTTAAATTTACCAGAAAGCCTTGCCCTTGGACCAGTTTAAGAGGGAAGTGGAGAGAGGTAGGGTTCAAGTAAGGGGAGTGTGTAAGACACTTGCTTAGTGATTGCAGAAGCAGTTTTTTGTTTTTTTTTTTCTGCACAACTTTTGCCCTTTAATTATACAGTTTTCTTTGTAAAGAATCCAAAAGAGAGAAGGGATGAATAGTAGGGTTAGAATTAAGTTCACCTTAATCTCTTAAAATGGTGAAAGCTATCTAGAAAGTCCTCTTAAAGCTGAACTTCACAATTAATAGAACGCAAAGGTTGTGGAAATATATGAAATACATATATGTGTATTACTCAGTAACTGAAATGCACTATAGATCAAAGTAAAATTACATATTGAAATTAAGGATAATAAGGCTAAATTATCTGGAATATTAAGTGATAAGTTATTTTGTGACCATTTACTGTTAGGTATTGCACTTAACTTGTGACCATTATAAACATTTCAGAAATTTGAACTCCAGTTCTGGATAACACATTCTAAAAAATTTAAGAACTATGAATGTTCTCAATATTTATTCAGTTTTCATACATTGTTCTAGATTTGTGTGGATATAACCACTGATTCATGCATGAGGCTCTCTTTCAAGAAACATGATTTTTATGTATTCATTTATTCGTACTTTGCTTATTCTAAAAAGGATATGAGGCAACAGAATAACATGACTAACTATCTGAAAGGAAGTTGCTTGCCCTGAGATTGATTAATTTGCCTTTCTCTTTTTTAAAAATGCATTTGAGAAGATTGGGGATTAAGTAAATGTCCATCTGCTAAAATAGAGAGAAGAAATTGGAATTGCACATTCGTACTTTCATTTGATCTTTTAATAATCATTCACTTAACTTTTATTTAATTCCTATTACGTAGATACATGGTAATGGCATTATAATAATATCATTTACGTTAATGTGATGTCTAACATACTTCAGCCTCCAATGTCTCATTTGTTCCTCCAAGCTTTGAGTGCATCGCCTGAAAAAAAGTATAGCCCCTCTATTTAATGTTAGCAAAGAAGCAAGCCTCAAAAATATTGAGTAAATGGTGAAATCACAGTCTCCTAACTAGCAGTCTAGTTTTCCTTCCATTACCCTGTCACATACTCTCAATGCTAGGATGATGTCCCCTTCCAATAAATATCACATGATCTTTCTCCTTTTTTAAAGATATCTCATTCTAACTACCTTCAAACTTGGTAGAATGAAATCACTTTCAGCAAGTAAAATAGCTCAAAATTTGGTTATCACAACATTCAGTGCTTTTTGTCTATTACAGCCTTAAGCCTTTCCTAGAAGGTAAGATCTTTCTCAGGTTGGCAACATGCAGACATGAAAAAAAAAAGAAGAAGAAGAAAAACCAACTGACAGAATTTGTGAAGAAAAGAGACAATGCCGGAGCTGCTTAAGAATTCTTCTCTCCCATGAGCACTCTCTCTCTCTCTCTCTCAATATCTGACTGTCTGTCTGTCCCTGAGAAAAAGAAACATAAAACCCAACAGAAAATTTTTCACCTCTTCACCAAGCCAAACAACAGTGCAAAAGTATCATTTGGAAAAAGAGATTTGACGACCCATCATTAAAACAATCAATGGGCAAATATAAAATTTTTGACTGAAATTTCTAGAGAACATCTGATTGATAAAAATTGTAAAGCTTGGAAGATCAAAAAATTAGGAATGACCATGCAATGGAGTCCTATAAATTCACTAAAGGGAGAAAAAAAATACCTAGAATTAGCCGTAATTAGAAAAATCACATGTCTCAGTTTTCCTAGAACAGTCCTGGTTTAAACATTAAACCTGGCAAAATTAATAATTGCACCCTGTTTACTCTCAAAGGTGTCTTTGTTTGACAAAATATTATATATGCGGTCACTCTAGCCAAAGAAGATGAAGCAATCTTATTTCTATGCATTGAAAAATAAAAAGAACAGAGGGAGTGTCTCCGAAAGCTGGGATGTTCCATTCTCTTTATGACAGTTCATTACAAAAAGGCAAATGCAGTGGCCGCGACCAATGTATGTTTATTTATAAAATGAGTAACAACCCACAAAACCGTTTTGAATTAATTACTTAGTGGAAATCGAGATTTTTTTCATCACAGCAGTAAAGGAAGGCAGAGAAGAGGAGATAAAATTGGCAAGATCCTCTAAAACTCAAGCTGAAAACCATGTTCCAGCAAAGGAAACACAGAATCCTTAACCAATGCCATGGCGCATGAGAGCCTTTCCACATGCCAGACAAACCATTCTAGCAAGAATCCTAGTCCAAACTGGGATTGTGAGTATATTTGTATTTTCTCTACTTTAAGAGAAGACTAGCAGAATTTTTCTTGTAAATTTAAGGATGCATAATCACATGTTGTTTTACATAAACATGTATTCCAATTTACATAAATTTGCATAGCATTTTCCCCCAAAAAAGCTAGCTCTGAATATGTAAAGCAAATTAATCTGTGCTCTCTAATATAATTGTATTTAAACATGAGATCTAGGGCCACCACAAGAGATAGATTTACCAGAGATAGCAATGGCATCATTCCAAAACTCTTTACTGAAAATAGGTAAAAGTTATAAGTTAGATAAACCTTGGACATTTCCAAAAAATTAATTAGAAACATTCAACAAACTGCTGATGAAATAATCCCATGTTGAGATAAGTAGGTGGAACACTTGACATTATTCATCAAGGAGAACAAGTTCTTCTTAGTCCTGTTTAACTCCAGTACTTTGAATTTGTTTGCTCTAGAATGGGAGGTTTTAAGCTAAAGAGAAAAGAATTTTTTCCAATCCTTATTTTAATAAAAGGATACTGGAAATTTTTTATTATAGCTAAAAAGCAATGGCATTTAAATTCTGATTACCAATAATATATTTTAGGACTGGTTCTTTCTCTTTATTATTAAGTATAAATGACAGAATGGGAGAGAAGTAGTCTTGTCCTACTAGTCTCTCATAAATTAAACTGCTATTTGGTAAATAATTATTTTTGTGCTATAAGTAGTCTAGTACCAAGGCTCATTTTTAATGTTTGATTTTTAGAGAGGATTTCCTTTACCGAATATTAGAAGCACAATGAAGTATTCTGTAGACGTTAAGTAAAATCCTTTCATGTACCATACAAGTGTTCCTAGCTTGTATGGGGTTCCTAGCTATTTAGATTAGATTCATAGTTGGCAACTCTTGATATTTAACATGCAAAAACAAACAAACAACAAAAAAACCTTTCTGTATGAAAACTAAAAGGTGAGAAAATGATAAAGCTGAAGGTTGTGAACCAGTCAAAAGTGAGCACAGATTAGAATAATCTCATTAATGCATAAATCAGATTATGTCAGTTGTCTATTTAATAGCTTCTAATCACTTCCCATTACTCTCAAAATAAAATCCCAATTTACCAGGACCCACAAAACGCTGTACAATCTGGCCTCTACCTTGAAATCTGATCTCATTGAACTCTTCCTTTCACTTACTTCACTCTCTCAAAACAAGTGATCTTGCTGTGTTTTAAACATGACAAACAGGGTTCTGCCTCAGGACTTTTGCTTTGGTTTCCAAAGCTCCCTTAGATCTGGAGAGAGGAAGATTGGAATAGGTCATGTTAAAACACCACAGAGCTCTTTATTCTTACCAAGATTTAGCTATTTATATTGCATGAATCATCCTCATACTATAGCATGCCTTTGGTTAATTTCTGGAGTTCTGAAAAAGTTGATTTTGACAGTTCGTGCCAATGTTCTCATTGCTTTATAGAAGAGGTGGGGGGTCTTTTTGTTTGTTTTTTGTTTTCTGGGGGTTTTTTGGTGGGGCAAAGTCCTTACTTTGCCATTCTGGAAATGCTTTTCTGGATACTATTCTTCAAAACTTACTAAAACTTGACAAGTGATAAGTTGTTAATGATTAGTTGTATGTGATTTCTGAAACTTATAACAGAATTTTTGTACTCTGTTTAACATTAAACCATAAAACAACAACTTCTAGATAAGTTAGGTTAACTTTTTTTTATTCAACAAATGTATATTGAATCACTCCCTTATATCAATGCTATTCTAGGCACTGGGGCTCTAGCAGGGATGAGGAAGTGACACTTGCCTAGAGGTTCTAATAAAGTGAGAGAATGGGTCATGGCCTCACCTGAGGGAGGGTAATTCAAGACTGTCTACAACAGATACATTTGATGCAGTGACACAAATAGGTGAAAAGTAAAAAGATAAAAAAAAGTTATATCATGCAAATGGTACCCAAAAGAGTCAAAGCGATTACATTAATATCAGGTAAAATAGACTTTAAGACAAAAATATGTTAGTAGAGACAAAGAACATTTTATGGTGATAAAAGGGTCACTATCAGGAAGAGATAACAATTTAAAAAATACATAAACCTAACAACAGAATTCCAAAATACATGAAGTAAAATTGACAGAACTGAGAAGAGAAATAGATAATGCAACAACGATAGTTGGTAACTTCATAACCACACCTTTAATAATGGATAGAAACACTAGGGGGAATATCGACAAGGAAACAGAAGTCTGGAACAACACTATAAACCAACTAAATTTAATAGACATTTATATTATAGATGTTCTACACAACAGCAACAGAATATGCAGTCCTTTAAGTACAAGTAGAATAGTCTCCAGGATATAATATATAATAGGACAAAAAATAATGCCCTAAAATTTGAAAGAATTAGAATCATATAATTTTTAATAAGAGATGGAAATCTAGAGAATCATATTTTGAGAAAAATGGTATTTGTTTTGATTTACAATATTTATTTGTCATAATTGCTATGTTAAATAATATGTAATGGATTTATTATCATTGGTTTAAATGAATAAATAAGTAAATATTTTGTTTTCATTTCTAATATAGTACATATTGATAGATAAAATCACATACATAAAACTCTTTGAGAGTCCTCAGTAATTTTTACCAGGGTTCTATTATCAAAAAGTTTGAGAATCATTGATTTAAACTAGAAATTTGAGAGATATGTTTGGGAGTCCACCACAATAATCATCAAATCACAACACTCAAGCAACTGTTTGCAATGGTTACTTTGGAAGGAAGGGAGAGGGGTAGTGGGGGAAGGGTCTTAATTATTTTCCACATTTCATATTGCTCTGAAATAGTAGAAGTGAGGGATAACAACTTGTATTTGAGGAATTGAAAGAGTATATAGAGACTGTAACATAGAGAGTGTGTGTGTTGGTGGAAGAAGGGAAATAAGAAGGAAGAAGCATGCTGATAGCATCTGTTTCTTAAGGGAAATGGGGCATATTCAAAATTCTGTAATATGATGGAGTAATAAATGCATAAAAAAGTTATCGACTAAGTGCTTTCAGAGAGCAACATCACTTTATTATCATCTGGAAATCAAACTCATTAGAACATTCCCTCTTGAAATGCAGAACCAAACCCACTAAACTGTTAGTAACAATTTCAGCAATTTCAAAATATGTACCCTCCCATGTAATCTATAGATTATTATTCCACTCCTTCAAAAGGAAAACTCTAAGGCTCCAGGTATTTTTAGTTTAAGCAAGTGAAGAGAATTTATGAATGTGCAGTTCTATACCCAGAAAGCAATTGCCACAAGTTAGAAAAGAAAAAAAAAAAAAATCACTTCATATAAAGTAATGTGTTTCCCCCACTCCCACCTCCAATTCTTTGGGTTTAGTAATACCTAACCCCGACCATTTTCTAATCTTCAGCAACGATCTCATACCTAACAGCTGCTATTTAGGTAGCCCCTGATGCTATGA
>NW_006442484.1:24021564-24032882 GCF_000325575.1 Pteropus alecto
TCAGATTCACACAACATTTCTATTTCAATGGCTAGAATAATCCCTTGCTCCCTTGTTTTCATTGAAGAAGAATGTGCCAGCTTAAAAAAAAAAAAAAGGAACAAGGGAAAGGCATTTTTCTAAACTCAAATGCTCAAAGGGATGAAACAGCCTGAAGAAATATGCTTTATAACAGGCATTTTGCATTTGAAGCAGTTTTTTTTTTTTTAAGTACGTATATACTCTCACAAATGTATAAATACATACAGATAGATGGACATGAGACTTTTGAGCCTTTCTTTTTCAGAAAGCACTATATTATATAAGTCAGAGAAGAGAAGCTATACACACATACCAATGCCAAGAAACTAGACAATGTGAGCATATCTATGGCAACCATTCTTAAGTAAAAATTTCTTTTTAAATGAGGAAGAAAAATAGTGATAAGTTCCCAGTTTCTCTTGCCTGTTATGAGAATGGCAACCTAATAGCATGGTAGTTAAGATTTACAGTTAAAAGCCCAAATTCTAAAGCAGCCTTGAAACTAAGGTGTCCCCACTGTTAGTTAAAATAAGCAGTTCCCAAAGGCACCACGTTAAAATGGACACACAGATGTACTCTCAGCTGTCCCTAGCCCCAATGGGAAGAGTTAAATGATCTCTGCTGGGAGAATAGAAGCTCTTAAAGAGTTTGATGTCTGATTGTGCATGAAGAAATACATGAAGGGAAATGCTCTAGAGAATATCTTATTTGCTTCCTAAGATCTGGTAACTGGTAACCACCTGAAACCAAAAAACCAAGAATGACCTTCTAGTAGTGACGAAGAACTATGATAATGAAGAAAAAATTAACAATTTTCAGTCTTAAAGAAACATTGAATTATTTAAAACAAACTCTAAGCAAATAACATGAATAACTTAGAGTTATTTAGTAAATTTTTCTCTCAAGATGGTGTGTTTTGTTTGTTTGTTTTTAACCAATGTCACTTTTCAATTCCTACTGCCTTAGGCCTCATTGCCTACTATTGCTTATGGAGTCATTTCCTCTAGCTTACTGGCTGGTCTCCTTGACCTAAATGTCCCAGCTCAATGAATGACTATTTTCTCTTCCCACCACTTCTTTGTTCTAAAACTTCCACTGGCTTCCCATAACTTCAGTCTGATCATATATTTTTCATAACTAGGTTCTGGCTAGCTAATACAAACTCATCTCTTTAAGTTCTCAATGGACAACTAAGGCTGTTTCTCCACCATTTCTTCCCAAGCCATTTTCTCACTACCTTCCCAATACACCAAGCTTAGCCTTAGCTGAATGTGTTAAGAAGACAGTGCCATTTTCTATATACTAACTGCTGGCCCCCTCTGTGAATCCAAATCACACCCAGGTTCCCCTCAAAGTCCACGAGGGACACCCTGACAGTATCTATCTTCATTTATTTCGCTGACATCTGGAGGAATATTTCATTGTATTATAGATAAGAATGGTGAGCTTCGGTACTACATAATTAAGTTAATAATAAGGGACTGCTTTCTAAATATAATATCTTAGATATTGAATTAAGACCTGAAGTAATTTGAAATCATTCAAAAGCAATTATAGCAATTACTCTTAAAAACAAAATGATAGTCACAGGAATCAATATATCTAAAAGATAATAATAATAATCTCTCTTTGCCATGGCAAAGAACACATGACATTGTCTTTCCTTTCAAAAAAAAGGTTGTCTTCCTATAATAAATATTTACAAACTAGAACCTTTTAATAATATTGAGGACAGGCTCTGTATTTTCCCCTCTTTTCTATGGAAAACTTTACCTTCATTAGAGCACAGATAGAATCTTTTCTTCTAAAACTTTAAGCTAAATGAAAAACAGCTAATGTTTTTGCTTTAAGGTAGCTTGCCAACTTGAGAAAAATATCTTCAATTCTTCGAACAGATGGCAAGGCCACCTTTAAAAAATATTAAGCATGCTAAAATAGATACAAACTGATAGTTCTCCTCCTGATAAACGCTGCTATGGACAACCGAATGCCTCCCATTCTGTTTCAGTAACAAATTACTTTCCTGACTTGAGTTAGTAATAAGATTTTTAATCATGTGAATCGAACATATCCTCCAGTTAATAAAAAACGTATCACCTCCTTTTTATCTTTAATAAAAGATTTGTACACTGCTCCAATGATTGATATTACATTTTTAAAGAACCCGAGATTGATGTTTTTCAATTCTCCTTTCCATTTTTGTGGGCTTTTATAATTCAAAGGTAATATGCCCTGTAATTAATAATTCATAAGGTAATTTTAAGTCTTTTATTCAGAAACCTCTTTCCTATTGACTTTAGAATGTGTCATAAAAATGCAGGTATTAAATATATCTTGGCAATTCCCAGCTCTATACAGATGAGGTCCTTGAATTTAAACAACTCAAGATTGGTGCTTCAAAAATCAGGAGATATCATTTTGAACCTTAAGATAAAGAAAAGGCAAATATTTTTTTAAAGTGCTATTTACACCATTATATTTCTCTCCACTGACAATTAACCAACCACAGGCAGATTTCTCTTGTTATTCAGGTAATTGGCAAGCTTTATTTTTTTTAGTGTGAGAATTATTTTGAGGAACAAATCAAGGGCAAACAGTTCTGCTTGAAATGTTTTTTTTTTTCCTATCTACTGCTCTAAATGTACATTTAAGCATCTGGAATCTCTAGACTTATTCAAAGACACTTTTACCTGAAGTTAATGCTTTGCTTCTCTTATTATTTTTTTAACCATGGCAAAGTGGTATGTATAAAGAAAGGGACATAGGAAAATAATCTATATTTTTTCCCTTCTAAAGTATAAGGGTGCCACTTATTCCAGTTTGTTAGGAAGTAATCCTTTCAAGGACACACACAAGAGACTGCTATTTACTGGCCAGTAAATTTCTCTCTATTCTCATAAAACTGACAGGAATCAAACAAAGATGATTATACATGGCAAAGTGAATTGTAAATATAAAGGACCACAGAAATATAGAGTTACCGTCATCTGCCAAATACCCCACGTTAACTTCATGGAAGCTCGGTTGAGTGCAGATGAAAACCTATGAACCTATCACTAGTAACTGAAGAACGACTCAGAGTACATCAGGACACTGAATAAGCAATGACCCATTTGTTTAAAAATATAAATCACGACAACAAATAAACAACACAGTACTATCCTCCAAGTAGTTCCTGAACAAGATCAGTGGTGAATTCATCCCTGCATTAATTGAGCAAATCACAAGACCTGGGATATATGCTAAGTCTCATTTGGTGTTGGGTTAAAAAATAATATCTGAGATTCTGAGATATAGAGAACAATAGCTGACCTACTCAGACATGGTAAAAAGTATTGGAGTCTGACCCTAAAAAAAAAAGGCCCTATTTCCTCCTAATCCAGATGCTGTGAAAATAGTTTTAGATAAAACCAATAAATTCAAGACATTCCTTTATTATTATAAAATATGGCTAATGATTAGTTACTTTTCTTAGATATAAACAAAGCTTGAAACAATTGTAAATCAAAATGTATATGCAAGGAGGGAGCTGAGGAGCTTAAAGAATCTTTTTCTACCCACCAATGGAAATCTAAGATCAGTGATACTTAGACTAAGGGTGTACAAGAGAACTCAGTTTGAGACTTAACTGTTAAAGATCAAACTACTGACTTACCTTAAGTATCATGCAACTAAAGGAGGCACTATGCTTTAATTTTGATTCAGATTTGGTATGACAGGACAAGCAAATAAAAATAGTTTACTAGAGCAGAGTATAGACTATTAAAAAGTCCACATGGCACAAAACTTTCAGTTACATTTCCTGATGAGTCATTGTTTTCATTCACTCACTCAATTCATTCATTCATTCACTTAAGACTAGACATACACTGTGATAAAAGTTCCCACACAGAGGCTTGAGAGTCCTCAAGAGGCTCACAGATACACCTGAGTGAGACTCACAGTGAAGAAATATGTGTGCTAGGGAGTTACATATGCTATATTTTAAGTGTATGGTTATATAGAGGCATAAAGAAAAGAGTTCAATTCTTTGGGGAGTGGGAAGATGTGAAGGGGTGTTCAGGAAATTTTATAGTGAAATGAGTATTGAATAATAAGTAGGCATTCATCAAGTGGATGTGAATAAGAAGAAGGCTATTCTAGACATATGGAAAAGCAAGAGCAAAGAAATCACGAATTGAAAAGTATGATTGATATAATGGCTGTTATAGGATGCTGGAACATTGGAGAAGTTTCCATAAGAGGAAAATGCTGGAGAGGCCACCAGATCATGAATTAATTTAACCTTTTCAAAAAACTTAGATTTTGTTCACTGGGCAATTTTAAGTAATTAAGGGCCATCAGCAGGAGAGTTACATGATTAGATTTTCAGTTTAGAATGATCACACTGGATATAGCATGGAGGATAGAGTAGAAGGACAGATTCAGTTAGAAGGCTCTAAAAATAAGCAAGATGACGGTTAAGGGGGTTGATGTAAAGCAGAAGCAATAGAGATGAATATACTCAATATTAAAGAGGTAGTCCCTAAAGCATGGGTGCCTAGATTTGTGGAAGGAAGGAGAAGAGTGCGATTTTAGGATGAACTTCCAATTCATTATTTGGTACTTAGAGGGTGATGCTGTTCATTGAAATAGAAAGGTATGAAGAAGTATAGGTTTATACTTATAGGTAATTTCTCCCTTTCCCTTTCTTTCCTTCTTTCCTTCCTTCCTTCCTTTCTCCCTTCAATCCTTCCTCCTTTCCTCCCTTCCTCCCTTCCTCCCTTCCTCCCTTCCTCCCTTCCTTCCTTCCTTCCTTCCTTCCTTCCTTCCTTCCTTCCTTCTTCCTTCCTTCCTTCCTTCCTTCCTTCCTTCCTTCCTTCCTTCCTTTCTCCCTTCCTCCCTTCCTCCTTTCCTCCCTTCCTTCCTTCCTTTCTTTCCTTCTTTTCCATGTAGCATTTGACTTCCTTAGGCCAGGATGTAAAAATGCAGGCAACAATTTGAATAAACAGGTCTGGAGCCCAGGAGCTAAGAGAGAGATGGACTCAGTACTCTGTGAGAAACAATTGATGCCTTAAGAGTGAGTGAGATACCTGTGGGAAAAATTTCTTTGTTCAGAATTACCTAAATTTATAGTATATTTAAAATTTATATCTCCAGACACTTTCACAAATTCACTGGATCAGAATCTTGAGTTTGGGCCCAAGAATCCGCATGTCAACAAAATTTTCAAGGTATTCTCTTGCTTACTAAAAGTTGATAGCATAGATTTTTGACTCTTTTGTTCATTGTCGAATTCCCCATTGCTTGAAAGAGCACCTGGATTATAGCAGGTTCTCATAAATATTTGCTGAAAGAAAGAAAGAAAAAAGTAAAGAGCTAATAATATTTTAAATACTTCTTAACTCCTATTATTCCTTAAATAAATAATTTTTCTATTGCATTTTAGAAATATATCTTTGCAGGCTTGTTTTGTTCTATGTATTCTTTTCATTACAAAATTAAGCATTTTTTTCCCTCTTTTCTCAGTATTACTTGTGGATTACTAAGGAAATTGTGGAATACCCCTTATGGAGCTGTTTTACATTATATACATTATTTTTACTTTTTAATGGCTAAATATTTAGAGACAAAATGGATCGTGAACACTCAAAATTCCTTTTAAGGCTATAGTTGTCATCTGCATAGCTTTTACTATTTTGTATCTTTATGTTCATTCTTCATCCCTTCTACCCTATATTAAAAAGAAAAAATCACCTGCAATATTTCTTGAAACTTCAGTTGCTAACTTCGTGGCCCCTGACTACAGTCTCCAAATTCCAACTCCAATTTTTCCCTTCTTGTAACATTGCTTTTTATCTGTTTCCTTTTTTCTAACTGATTTTTTTCCCCTTCTCATTTCAAATGCCACCTGCTTTCTCTGCTCTCAAACTCAAATAGGCTGTTAGCAAGCAAAGAGATGAGAGACCTTTTTAGTTGCTGGAGGGAGTTCTGAAGTGGTGTGGATTGTCTGGCTTCACTGTACAGATCACCTCAGACCAGCAGGAAAAGAAATTAGACCTTCCATTCCACACATAGAGGAATTTTGTCCACAAGCCAGCACCCCAGTGATAGCCCAGGCATACCCACTTTATGCTTGATGGACACAAAGAGAAGAGAGACTAGCTTTCAAAGATAACTTAACCTTCTTGATAAGTAAATCAAACTCAGAATTCTCCCAGACCCCAGATAACTCATTTTCCAAATGCCATTCTGGCCAAGCCATTTGACCCTGCTTATGTGATTGGAGTTCTTGGGGGCATCTTCTCTGACTGTATCCAGCTGTAGTAAAATGTCCAGCTGTCCTCTCAGCCTCTGATCAGAGCCTTCCAAAGTTCTAGTCAGAAACTCCTGGTAAGTGGTATATGGTATCAGAGGCCTGAGTGTGCTTCAATTTGTCACGGTACTGATTAAGTGGATATATAACAGATGGTGTCTTGTTTTAGATGGAGATGAGTAGGTGAGAAATTGTCTGGCTACACTGAATTTTTTTATTAAAAAAAAAGAATAGGAAAAATAATCTGCAGCTGGTATGTCATTTTTACCCCATAAGCATGGTTATCTTTCATTCAGTCATAAAAACCAAGAGTAGAAAACTCAAACTCTCAATTTGGGGTAAAACTAAGACTGTTGTTTCTTCTGTGATATGAAGTTAGAGTTAGCAAATGATTTCTTTTAAAAAAAATTTGTAAGTCATATATGTTTTTCTTCTTCTTCTTTTTTTTTTTTTCTTTGAAACGGACATTTCCAGTCCAGAATCACCATTATCACTTGGGAACCTGTTAGAAATGCAGTCACAGGCCCTGCCCTAGACCTATTGAATTAAAAAACTGGGGGAAAAGGCAGTAGGGCTCAGTATTATTTATTTTAACAAGCACTCTAGGTAATTCCGATGTACACTAAAGTTTGAAAATCACTGTCTTAGAATATTGAAAACTCACTGTACTGATAAGAAGATTGTTGGTTAAAAAAAAAAAACCTTTCAGCATTAATTCCCATGTCAGTAATACATATCTTTTAACATTTATCAAATGTTTAAACAACTAGAGGAAACTGAAACACAGAGAGGCTAAGAAATTTGCCTGAGTTCACACAACTACTAAGTGGCAGAGCTGGGATTTGGACCCAGAAAGTTGAGTTCCAGAGAGCATGCCCACAAGTTTTCCCATGTGCTGCTCCAAAGTTGACTCCATCCCTAGACTTAGGGATGGGATATGTGGTTTGTATACCGCATAGTCCAAGTCTCCCTCTCAAAAATTTCAGTGGCTTCCTGTCAAAGCTTCATTTTCTTTTTTTCCTCAAAATCTTACTGTTTTTTTCTACTGAACTCTTTTTACCATCTAACTTATGATATATAATTAGTTATTTATCATATTTATTTTCCATTAGAATACAAGTTCTATGAAAAGAAGCATCGGAAAAAATGTTTACCATGGAAATTCTTAAACTTATACAAAAAATAGTATAATTAACCCAAATTATCCATCTTCACATTCAACAAATACCATTTAATGGCCAATCTTGTTTTCCCTATACACCCACTCACTCCCTACCTCCTGGATTATTTTGAAGCAAATCCTACACATCATATTTCTTCTGTAAACATTTCAGAGTACATATCTAAAAGATAGGGCTCCCTAAAAATATCTAATTTCATAGCTAAAAATCTTCTTTAAAAGCTTTAAATTTTTTTTTAAATCAATATCCAAGTAGTACTTAGGTTTTTCTGATTTTCTTAAAAGTTATTTACAATATGTCTATTTCAATCAGTATCCAAATTGACCCACAGGCCACAGTCTGCTGATCCTTGCTGTGGTATTCCATAGTCTGATTTCATTAATTGCACACCCATGGGGTTCTTTATCAGGTCTTCTGTTTCTTATAGTTTCTGTAAATTAGTAATTAGCTCTAGATCAGATTCAGGTTTAATTGTGGATTGTTTTGTTTGTTTTGTTTTTATTTTGTGAGACAACTTTATATATAGTTTTTCACATTTTCATCAGCAAACAAACAAAACCAAAAATAAAATCAAATAAAAAGCTATAGACCAGTGGTTACCTGAGGGTAGGTGTGGAGGTGGGAGGAGGGAGGTAAATGGGATAAAAGGGATGGTGACAGAAAGAAATCTAACTATGGGAGGGGAACACACTATGCAATATATACATGCTTTACTGTTAAATTGTACATCTGAAACTTACTGGATTTCATTAACCAATGTCACACACACAAAAAAGCAGTGTATATTCATCACCTTTTTAAGATATCATTATCCATTGGTGAGTTTTACTTAGATCCATTAATTCATCATGAATTGGAAGATAGAGATATTTTAATTTTATCATTACTTCTTTGTTTATTAAATAGGATAGTGTCCTAAAGACAAATTTTTTTTCGCCAACTCTTTGTTCTCCCTAAAGTATAGTCCATATAGAAAAGGGAGAATAAACATTTGGTTATTTAGCTTTTCAAAGTAATGTGTTTATTCTCTAGCACCCCAAAAGATAACTGAGTTTTTTAAATATTATTATAATGATGTGCATATATGAAGTTTTTCAATTCATTGCAGTTGTTATCTATACTGGCGTATAAATCTTTCCATCTTTTGTGAGTGGGAGCTTTTCAAATTGCCTCTGAGTCTTCTGGAATAATTCTATCAGTCTTTGAAAGAATCACTGTTTTTTATTATAGCAAGATGTTTCACATTTATCTTATAAATGTCCTACCCCAAACTCTAAATCACCCATTTCTCTAAGGATTCCTTTCATCAGGAAAAAGCATTTACAGAACAAAATCTGAGCAACGGAGATGTCATTGCTCCTGGGTTGGTCATTGTTTTTGGCCTTTTTGGTGGATAGACTTGGGAAATATTTCCTAAGAAAACATACATGAGTTCATATAGATGATTCGACCTTGTTTAAGTTAAACATATCAACTTTCAGTCTGTATCTCCTTCCAATTGTGCTCAAAATTTGAGTTCACAAGGACAACAATGTAATCACTCAATTGATTTATTCACAATATACACCTAAGAAACTCAAAATAACACCAACATTACTACAAAAATGTCATTACCGAAAATGGTTTAATATTATTTTTAAGTTATTTTGTCTTTAGGATATTATCCCACTAGGAATACAACCAAATTATTGCATTTTAAAATCACTTTCAGGGCTTCCTCTCAGTGCAATTATTTCATTTGTGAGCTGTCTAGTATGGTAGCCATTAGCCAAACATGACTATTGAAAGCATAATTTAAATTAATTAAATATAATTTAAAATTCAGTTTTTCAGTAACACTAGCCACATTTCAAGTGTTCAATAGCAATATGTGGCTAGAGCCCACCATACTGGACAGTCCACATGCAGAACATTTTCATTACCACAGAAAATTCTGTTAGGCAGCGCTGATTACTAGTATAAGGTTAAATTCATTTACTGTCTTTTTATTTTAAATTTTAGAAATTTGTTTTTATTTATTTCATTTTGTTTTGTTATTAAGTGAATACTTACATAATGCTAAAGACAAATCTATACACAAGATATATTCAAGGAAGTCTAGTTTCTCTTCCTGTCCCCTCCAACCTGTTCTCTCCCTCTTCCTATAGGTAAACATTTTTTTTTAAATTAAGTTTTATCTTTTCATTGGTTTTATTTACAAATATACACATATTCATATACATATATTTTAATGTAAACACACATATATATAATTATGATTCTCTTTTCTTATATAAATGGTCACATAGCATTTTCTTATATAAATGGTCACACAGCATTTATTGTTTAGTTGAACAAAAGTTTCTGTTACTTGCAGTGAAAAGCATGCAGAGTAATATAACTATGAATCCTTTTGAAGTAAATCATTGCTACTTGTCATAGTACTCCTTTTTTAAAAATACACCTGGAGAGAGATGAAACCATAGAGACACTAAATCCCAGGAAAACTTAAAGTTATGTGGCAATTTTTAATAGAATAATTTAAAGCTCAAGTTCATGATTGAAAATAAATTTTGAATATCCTAAGTGGTGAATGAAGGGCGCCATGTGTGTTGGAACATAGGAACGACCAGTTCAGCCTAAAAGGATGCCAGAGAGTGGTACTAACTTGGTCTCCAATAAGAAAATTTCAAATCCATCGTGTTGGTTGCCAGCAAATGGATTTTTTTTGAAAGGGTGGAACATGTTCATATTTCCTTAGTTTTTGTCAACAACTTAACAGCTGTGTTCCAAATGGACTGAAGTTGAGCCAAAATATTGTCTGGCAGCCCTGAAAACAGAATCTGACAATAATTGATTTTTAGAGCGTTCACAGTATGAATCCCAATATTCCACAGTCTGGAGAAATTGGAGAGATAAGGGGGAGGTGACCATAGATCTTTATTTTGTTAATACTGCAAATAATACACGGCTAAAGAAAATTTAAACAAGAGATTATCCTTCTCATTGTGCTGTATTTCTTAAGATAGAGTGAAATATCTGTGGAATAAGTAAAAAACAAAAATACGTCTTTCTGCCTGAATGTTTCCTACTCGTGCTCTAGGAGGCACCTTGACTACCACTGTGCCACTGTCTTTATGGGTGACCCAAGACAGTATGCATATAAGCATGATTTTTTCTATACGAAAATTTAAAAAATCAAGTCTTACATCTAATACTGAGGAAGATATGGAATGCAACTCACACAAATTCTTGGAAATTGTGATTCTTCCAAGGAAAAATAAATAAAATGTAAAGAATTGAAAGTATCTTCCTCAGAGATGCTCTCCAGAGATTTTGAAAGGCATTGCAAAATAAAAGTAGTCTGTGTTATTATTTAACAATTCAGTATGAGGAAGAGGGATTGCAACTAAGACCAACCTCAGAACACTCCCTTCATAAACCATGTAGATGTTCACTTTCAATCCTCAGTTTTGTCGTTGATTAAAAAATAACAAAAATTTTGACTATTAAAGAAAAAAGGATCTCATTTCCTTAGTAAATAGCCTGGGACATAATTAATTAATCATTGTGGCTTCTGGTTTTAAAATTTTAAACTTTACCCAGTTGTCTAGAGACTGCTATATGCAAATATTTTCACTCTGCCTCGCTCATCATAAATATCTATCTTCTTGAAAATATTCCTTATATAAATGTAAATGATTTGTAAATTTTAAACCCCATATACTAACTTTTTGAACTCTATTGACCCGGTAGCCAATAATCAGTTAATTTGGAAAAGCCTATGGTGAGTTTCCTATTCATACTCCTAAAATGTAGACCAACCAATAAAAAAGCCAAAA
>NW_006442484.1:24032940-24057321 GCF_000325575.1 Pteropus alecto
CCTTGTGAAGACTGTCAGGGAATAGAATTAGATAAAAAGAAAAAAAAATTATCTCCATGTCTTCCATACAATGTGATTAAATTTAAAAAAATAAGTAAGTTATACATGAGTATGTATTTTGTCTTGGATGTTTGTCAGAGAAACTAAATGTTCAACAAAAAAAAAAAAAAAAAAAAAAAAAAAAAGGAAATATGCTCTATTTACCATTAACACGGTATAAATCTCTTGTAAAAATTTATAAACTGCAAATGTGGAATCACAGGGATGAATAAGTAGACTAATTGTAGTCTAATGGACTAAATAGACTATAGACTAGAAAGTTGAAAGAAAAGAATATAGAAAAATTAAGTTGAGAAGAAGTTGAAAGAAATCTCAAAGGTCATCTCATCTAATCCATTTTCTCAGAAGAACACGGTATAAATCTCTTGTAAAAATTTATAAACTGCAAATGTGGAATCACAGGGATGAATAAGTAGACTAATTGTAGTCTAATGGACTAAATAGACTATAGACTAGAAAGTTGAAAGAAAAGAATATAGAAAAATTAAGTTGAGAAGAAGTTGAAAGAAATCTCAAAGGTCATCTCATCTAATCCATTTTCTCAGAAGAAAAAATCGAGGATCCTATAGTTTATGAGAATTTATATGTCTTGCCAATAACTTTCTAGCATATTAGTGACAACATAAAACTAGACTAGGATTTCCTGCCTACCTGCCCAGAACTATTCCCTCTCACTGCTTCGGGTGCATTGTCACCTATAAGCAGGTACCAAGCTTCTTCTTGTTTGAAACAAACACCATAAATGATCATCCTAATGAGGGTGTTTTCTGCCAGGATCACATCCTTTTTCCGATTCACATTTCCTGACTTGGAAAGCACACGCTCTCACTGCTGGCATCTCAAATATCTGGAATGGTTTTGATGACCTGGGCTACAGGTGGTTGGTTCCCAGAACTTTGGCTCCATGAACTTGATGAAGGGCTCTGATCATGGGCATATTTGTTTTGCTTGTTGCAGCCAAAAATGTGCTTATCTGGTAAGCATTCTAAAAGGTTGGCCTTTAAGTCACACTTTTCCTCTGGACATTTTGTTCACCTGTTCCACTTGAAATCATTATTTAATGTTCATTTAACACCTTCGATGTGTCATCTCACCACATACTACTCAGATATTCCACACAATAATAATTTCACTTAAATGCTTCGAAATTGCAACAATAAAAACAGTAACGGTTACAATATTTTGAGCACTTATTAGGTGTCAGGCCACTTTCACATCTTGTCATTTAATTCTTTAAGACACACTATGAGGCAGGTATTATTAAAACTGATTTACAGATGAAGAAATAGTTTCAGAGAGCTTCAGCAAATTTTCCAAGGGAAATGGAAGAGACAGGGATCTCTGACTGCAAAAGCTCTGTTCCTAACCACTATTCTGCCCTGACTCTAGATTTAAAAGTACAACTTTGTCCGTTTCATATCCTACAGCTCAATCACAGTTTACCAGCAAAGAGGTGAGAAATCAAGGGTATGATGGAACACTATTAAGAAGGAAAAAATTAGTAATTACTAGTAAATACATCTAAGCCTTTTAAGGAACCTCTCTTAGGGAAACTTAAGATCTTTTAGCTATTCTTGAACAGAGAGCATAAAGCCTATTATAATTCATACTTCATGTACCCCCACCTGATTCCCTTATGTTCTCTGTTCTTAAATACCCCATACCTTTTCTATCTTCTACCAGCATCTCTTATAACTCGATCTCTACCAAATTAACTACCTTATCACAATTCCTTTAACTTTTTTCATATTTTCTTTTCCTCAAGGTTGCTTTCCTCTTTGAATGTACCTTCTAAAACTAGGAATCTAAGTTTCTGGCCACTATTGACAAAAACTTTCAGATTATATGTTTCTTTTCACTAAAAATGAACAGAGAAAAGATATAAATTTAAAAAGCAGTTTGGAAGAGTTGTATTAAAGTAGAAAATTTTAAACCAGCATCTTATTGACCCCCATTTTACAGAGATTTCCTTCTTTTCTAGCTCTTTTTCCTTTGTCTATATTTCCCCCAAAGAAGACAAAAACTCAAATAATTCACAGCTTATTAACAAATTGAAAAAATGATAATACATGCCTCCCAGAAAATTTAGCTACCCTCAAACTGCCGTTAAAGAACAGTGAAATGCTCTTTGTTCTGTTGTTGCTTCAGTGCTGTGATATTAAAAATGGATGAACTTTACTTAAATAAACATATTTCAAAGAATTTAAAGAGTATCCTTATCACATACTCATGGCCGTTATGACTCATAGCTTTAACCACATAAAACTGAAATATACTTCTATCATGAATTTAATGAGGTCATAAAACTTGATGGAATTGGGAAAGGATGCAGAACACTCCTCTGCCTTCTTTTTAAATGTTCATATACTGATGGGAATCAAGCCTACAGTGAAGAGGTAGATTCTAATACATACAATGGGACTTCAAAACCTCACTTGAATGTAACCTGTCCATGGATCACTTCCATCTTATCTTCTTTCCAAGGGACCTGGATCATAATGTGTGACTCTTCTCAAGAGTGACAAGTCTTCAATTCCTTGACTTCTCTCATGAGCTTTTTTTCCAGTCAAAACTACCTTAGACTTTGTAGCTTTCTTTGGTAGGTTATATTGTCACCTCTATACAAGTTTTTATGTTACTATTAATAAAATGTCCCGTCCCCCCCTTCCAGAGCCCTGCACTCTAACGACTGCTACACAAGCATTAATCCTCAAAGTAGCCATGAGGTTCACAAGGCCATAAACAATAGGAAAATGTGAAGAGTCTCAAAATCATCCATAAAAATCAGTAACTAACTACAGACTATATCTCTATATTCTGAATCACACAGTTTTTTCAAAGGAACAATGCAAACTCTTAGGGGGATAAAAAAGAAAGAAAGAAAGAGAAGAGAGAGAGAGAGAGAGAGAGAGAGAGGAGAAGGAAGGAAGGAAGGAAAGAAAGGAAAGGAAAGGAAAGGAAAGGAAAGGAAAGGAAAGGAAAGGGAAGGGAAGGAAAGGAAAGGAAAGGAAAGGAAAGGAAAGGAAAGGAAAAAGAAAAGAAAAGAAAAGAAAAGAAAAGAAAAGAAAAGAAAAGAATAGAAAAGCCCATAAAAAGCCAATGACCTCTTGAATCTACTGACACAAAATTATAAATGAATGAAATTGAGCATGATCTCCAGGTACAAGTCACTAATTCAAGAGTCACAGGCCTACTTGATGCTAAACAAATGAATGTAGTCATGTTAATATATCTGGTTGAGGCAAAACCAATTAAACCAAATGGACAAAGACGGTGCCAAGAGACTTTAAGATATCAGAAAAAGGAATTCTAAAATCAATGCTGGCAATATAACAGAGCGTCAACAGATGTAAGGATTGCAAATGGGATAAATATGCTGCAACCACCTGTAAGAATACATGCTGCTCTATTCTGGGGAGGAAAAGTAGAATTTTGTCATTTTATGACCAACAGAGGCCGTGAAAGACAATATCTTCAAAGCAGAGGTTTGGCTTCTCAAACCTATAGGTTTGGCAGGAAAAGTTAGATGGGAAAAGGCAGGAATCCAGGTCCCTGACTAACTCTGAGGCTCAAGGAAAAGGAAATAATGTCCCATTCGACTAGGTTCTAATACCGACCCTTGACCTGGGCTATCCTCCCTGGGCTATTTCCTATACTATCCTTAAATGTAAGCTGGTGATCTAAGATCCAAGCACAATGCAGTTCAAGTAATTCTGCAGCGGAGCAAAAGATCATTTATGCAAATCCCTCTACTAAACTGCTTAAACCAAGAATTGACTTTAAAACAAGGAATATTTAAAATAATATCTTTCTGGAATGTCTCCATTAATATGGTTTCTTTCAACTATGTTTCAACAAAGAGATGAGCTGCAATAAATTCAAAGTTTTACTCCTAGGAAGTCTCTTAGAAGGAAATGACCATATTTTGTCTGCAATCTACAGAGAACAGTATGGGTTTTCAAAAGGAACAAATGGGAATGGGTCAGAAATTATTTATTGAATTGACAGGAAAAACAAGAGGAAGAACTAAACTTATTGATTTCTCTTAGAGAATGGCAGGCTTACGGATATTTTTTTAAAATACTTTAATTATTATTTTAAAAATTACTAAAAAATCCTTCGGATTATCATCTGTGGTAAAAATTAAAAAGAGTGTAGTAATGAGGTTATAAAGTAATGAAAAATAAAGGAAGAGTGTAGGTAGTTTGCCTTGCCTCCTCTAACATCAATAATTAGAAATTTCATGAAACGCCTGTGTTTATGTTTAATTGTGAATAAATAGAAAGATGGAAACAGAAAAATGACAGAAAGATATGTACTAAGTGAATCACGAAAGGACTCCCCCTGCTCCCCTGTTAATAAAACTTATACCAAAAGCTTTCTGGAAATATGAACAGACCTTAGAATCGCAGAGGAAATGTTAAGTTTCAGGAAAAGAAAAAAAAAAACTTTAGATTCTGTCCTAGCCATGCCTCCAGATATTTAAATTAACCTGGGTCAGTTTATATCATGGGTCAGGGAGAAGCCATATATTTAGCCTTTTTGAGGGTTGAGCTTAGTCAAAGCTGGTGCTCTCAGCTTGTTTAGATATGAGCAAGGGTAAGTGTTGCCCAGAAATTCTTTAACCCTACAGACCATCAAGAACCCACCTGTTATATCTAAATTTTCTCAGTATGGTGATCTTGACACCTGCCAGGAAGCCAAATTTGTTTAACAAACCTATCAAGGACTGAATTTTAACCCCAAGGACATGGCAATTAGGAGAGCAAACTAAAGCTTAGTTGGTATGATGGGGAAGGAAAGAGAAATAAAGTAATGGTGTGGTGAAGACCCAGTTCCTAATCCCTAAAATTTGTGAATGTTACCTTATGTGGCAAAAGAGACTTTGGAGATGTGGTTAAATTAAGGATTTTGAGATAAGATTATTCTGAATTATGTGTGGGCCCTAACTGTAATCACAAATATCCTCAAAAAGGGAGGTAGAAGGAAATCTGACCACAGTTGAAGAAGGCAATGTGATGATGAAAGCAAGATGCACCCCTGGCTTTGAAGATAGAGGAGGAGCCATAAGTGAAGTTGGCAGGCAGCCTCCAGAAGCTGGATGAGGCAAGGAATGAATTCTGTCCTAGAGCCTCCAAAAAGAACCAGCTTTGCTAACCGCTTGACTTTAGCCCACTGAAAGGACTTGGGATTTCGGACCTCCAAAACTGTAAGAGAATAAATTTGTGCTGAGGAAGCCACTAAATTGGCAGTAATTTGTTATAGCAGCGATAGGAAATAAATACACACGGTGCTCAAGAATAAGGTCTCCAGTGTCAGGGACATCTAAATTAGAAATTGTCACTTACTGACCCGGTGACCTTGGGACCAGATTTAATTTGCAGAAGCTTCAGCTTCTTCATGTTTGGAGCAATTAATGAGATGATTCATGGCAAGAGGTTAAGCACATATTATGATACAATATGTATAACTAATGGAAGCTAATATTATTAGGAAGGTAAGGAACTGGTGACTATTGAATCCAACTAAGTCTCAGTTTTTTGACTCCTATCTTATTTAAGTCCCAGGACAATCTTGGAAGACAAGTATTTCTGTTCTAGATATTTTACAAATTAAGCAACAGAGATTCAGATTAAAATTAAATCACTTGTGTAATTGGTTATTAGTCTATCCTTCAGCACTCACTGTCTCTGTATTGACACTCTGACAATAAAATCCTTCACGAATTTTTTTTTTTTTTTTCAAGCCAAAGCAAGTTCAACATGAATGTACCAAATGTGGTTGGAGAAAATAATTCAGTATCAGGAATCTGGCAAACCTGGATCCTCACCCCCTCCTCTGTGACAAATTAGTCATGGAATTCTCTGTGCCTCAGTTTCTTCATAGATAAATATAAATTGGTTGAAGGATTAATTATGAGATAAACATCTTTTTTCCTAAACAAATCTAATAGTAGAATTTTTAATCAATTATTTTTTACTTAAGGTCTTAAGATTCAACAGCAATTTTTTGCCAGGTTAATTTTGCAGGATAAAAAGACTATGAATTCTTACTGAATTATAACATTTTGATTGAAATGTAACTTTATTATTTCAATAAAATAATAGAATTTCCATCATAATCTTAGAATCAGTAAGTTTTTTTTTCTCTTTAAAAAGATACATTAATAAAAGTTTGAGGAAATTAAAAGAATGCTCTTCCCTGGTCTTTACAGTAAATGAAGTAAAAGTCTCTATAATGATCACAAAGACATGGTTAGAAGATAACAAGCTGATTGATTATAAAAGTTTATTCACAGACTTACAACATGTCTGTCTCTGTGGGGCACAGAGATAGTCATGAGATATAAATCTCAG
The DNA here is from genome assembly GCF_000325575.1 of Pteropus alecto. Classification (NCBI taxonomy): domain Eukaryota; kingdom Metazoa; phylum Chordata; class Mammalia; order Chiroptera; family Pteropodidae; genus Pteropus; species Pteropus alecto. The sequence goes on from NW_006442484.1 coordinate 24,039,357, forward strand.
TTTGTTCATAATTAGACCCTCAACATAGACACAATGCATTTGTGTAGCATATTCTCTACCACGGCAACAGAGCTATTCAGACTCTTCTTACTTTCTAGGGGGGCTAAGGAATTGAAACTCTCCAAACAGCAACAGTAAAGCAGCCTAGGATCAGGGGACTTAGATTCAGCAGTCTGGATGTAAAGATTACTTGAGGTCACTTCGAACTTCAAAATAATATATTTTTATTGTCTTCTTTCTCATCAGTTAATTTGCTCTCTGCTATATGAGCAGGGTGCTTAGTAACTACATGATGTTCCAGAACCTCTTTTATACATGGAAAAATGAAGAGAGGTAAGGTGACTTATCTCTAGTCATACAGCTGGCCACCTGTAGAACAAATATTAAAATTTAGGCATTCTAAATCTTACACCCACTCTTCTCTTCCCACACCATCTGCAAACTATAGCAACCTTTACATAAAGGCAGCAAGGTGCAGGTGTTTTGATAATATGCCGCCTGTAACCTAAAATTTCATGCTTATAAAAACTCTCATGACTGGTTACCCAGAGGAAGTAGTATTTGTCTTTCCATTTTATTAAAGAGGTTATCCCACTATCTTCTTAATGTAGAGAAAAGTAAATTGCCCTCATAAGTAGTCTTTATCTTTTAGGACTTGCAAGGAATCATAGATTAATGAAAAGGCATAAACCTAGGAATCATCCTGACTCTGTGATTATTAAGCTGTGCAACCTCTTTCTAGATACTTGCCTTTTCTGAATTTTAGTCTGTCTCATCTATAAAACGACAAATAATCCACAGCATTGTTTTTATTTTATTTATTTATTTATTTATTTATTTATTAAACAGAAAATTATTTTAATAAAACACAGAATTTTTGCTTCCCAGTCAGAAAACTATTTAACAATGTCAATAACAGACCAATAGTCCGAGAAAACTTTTTTTTTTAATTTTTATAGTGACATTGGTTAACCAAATCCAATAAGTTTCAGCAGTACATTTTAACAGTAAGGCATATATATATTTACACTGGGTGTTTACCTCCTATAGTTAAATTTCTTTCCGTCACCACATATTGATCCCCTTTATCCCATCTACTTCCCCCTTCCCCTCACCCCCTACTCTCTGATAACCACTAGTCTATTGTCCATGTCTATGAGTCTTTGTTTATTCGTCTTGTTCATTTGTTGCTTTTAGGTTTATATCCCACATATAAATGATATCATGTGGTTTTTGACTTTTTCTGTCTGACTTATTTTACTTAGCATGATTATCTCAAGGTCCATCCACATCGCAAATGGCGGCAGTATTTCATCTTATGGCTGAGTAATATTCCATCGTATATATGTACCACAGCTTCTTTAGCCAATCATCTATCGTAGGACACTGTGGTTGCTTCCATGTCCTAGCCACCATAAATAATGTTGCTGTGAACATCAGTGTGCAAATATCTTTTTGGATATATGTTTTCAAGTCTTTGGGGATAAGTATCCAGTAGAGGGATTGCTAGATCATATGGTAGATCAATTCTTAGTTTTTCTGAGGAACCTCCATACCATTTTCGTTATTGATTATAGTTATTCTAACAGGTGTGAGATGGCATTTCATTATGGGTTTGATTTGCATTTCCCTAATAGCTCGCGATGTTGAGTATCTTTTCATATATTTTTTGGCCATTTGTATGTCCTCTAGGGAGAAGTGTCTGTTCAGGTCCTCTGCCCATTTTTTGATTGGATCGTTTGTTTTTTTGTTGTTATTGAGTCGTGTGAGTTCTTTGTATATTTTGGATATTACACCCTTATCGAAAGCGTTGCTTGCAAATATATTTTCCCATTCAGATGGCTGTATCTTTACCTTGTTGATGGTTTCTTTTGTTACGTAGTCCACAAGGTTATTTTTAAAGTCAGATAAAAATGACAACGCTAGTTAATATCACTTTTTTGATTATGGTGGTTTATGCATTCTGCTAACCACTTTACAAATTTCATTTAATTTAAATCTCACAATCACCCTAAGAGGTCGATTCTATTATTATTCCCATTTTATAGATCAAGAATGAACTCTGAATGCATAAGTCATTTGCCTGAGGTCACATAGCTAATTTCAGGTTCTCCTCACCAGTATATATATGCACTTTTTAAAATATGAAGCACTATAAAATATAAATTACATGTTATTCTGGATTGTCCCTAAGATGGCTATAGTGGATAAATTAATATACTTGCTCACTGCTATAATCACTTCTGGGATAGTAAATTAAAACTGCTTGCCTTCCCTTCTGTCCTACCCCTACACCATCAACAGCTTATGGATGAAGGAAGAAAGCTAATGAGAAAGTAGATGTGTTTGCTAACAGGAGACTATAAGCTCCTAAAGGCAGGGACTGTCATATATCTCTGTTACATGTTCTGCTTAGTGTTACATACTGAGTGTCTTGCCCAATGTCCTGCTCAGAGTGATGTTCAATAATATTTAAGTAAATTGACAAAATTGTGAATATATGCACATTAGGACAAATTTGAGGTTTTTCTACATGCAACCCACCTATGATGTTGACAATTATCACTGAGAACAAATTGACAGATGTGGCCAAGACAATGCAATGTGCTCACAAACTTCAGTTCTGTTTCCTCTGGGACATACAACCAGACCATATTTCCAAACTTCTCCTGCAGTTAGGTGGGGTCCTGCAAGTTAGATCCAATCAAAGGAATAGGAGCGAAACTGAGCTAACCATCTTTAGGCCTGGCCCCCCAAAACTCACAAGTGATTGATTCTCTTTCTTCTTTCTCCTGCCAGCCCAGATTCGAGTGGTGAAATTCAGAACCATAGGATATGATTTCTGATCTTCTCTCACATAACAGCTAAGGTGACACAACACTTGGAAGTTTCTTGGTCTAAAAATATTTACCGGTTGTTAAAAAGAGAGACTACAAAGCTACAACTTCCACCCAAGCACCAAATGTTGAGAAGATATACAAAATCAGACATGTGAATCTCAGTATTCAAATTCATTAGTCTTATTTTGCATATAAAAATACTTACTCTATAAGAGACTGGTTTCTTTAGAGAGAATTTTAATTAAAAAGGTAATTCAGATTTAAACCTGATGGCTTGAGAGGGGATGTAAAAATATCTTTAAATTATTTTATGCAATTGTGCATAAGGAAGATTGTATTTATTTCTATCCTTTATTATATTTTATGATTGCTCTTCTAATAAGTTGTGTGATATTTCCCAGTTGTCAAATGTCCCTGATTGCCAGTGATTAAGACTAAATGAGAAGATCACCTCCTCTCCCAGGTGGTTGTTAGGAAACATCGAATCATAGTGATTCGTTTGGTGAACTCTCCCTAGCAATCTTGAGTTTACATAAACAAACATTCAATACACGCCACACTAATACATTTATTTGCATTACTGGTTTCTGATCTAAAGTATCCATTTTCTTAATGGTTTAGCAAATCGTAAGCATGTTTGAAAAAAACAAAGTGCTGGACTTCAAGATTCATGATCTTACACATATCAAATAACCCAGATCTGAGCTATTGGAGAATGTAGACCTTTGAGCTTCATATATGTGAAGACAATATAATTTTCAATCAATGATTACATTAGTCACAGCTCTATCTGAATGGCTAGGAAGATATTTAGATGCGTCTTATTTTTTGGTCCTATTGAAACACAAAAACAAAAACCATGTTCTAAAAATTGATTAAGAACTAGCTGCCATGAGGGGAAATACAAGAGTCACAATGTAAGTCTATGTCTGCCACCGAACCTGGCACAAAGAAGAGGTGCATCCAATGGTATACTTGGTTGAGTAATAACACGGAAATCAAAATTCTGGCTAAATATATAACTAAAACTTTTGGAATCTTTGAGATAGATTAAAATAAAATTTTTACTGTTTCTCAGATAGATGATGGTAAACACATATCACACTCTGCCAATACCTTCATATCTTCGCATTATGTTGTTTCCTCCTCCTGGCATGCCTGCTTCCTTTATTTTTTGAACAACCCATTTCTCAATCTTCCAGTCTTGCTTCAAGAATCACCCCACTGATGTGGAATCCTTGGACTCCTACAGACGGAACCAAAATATCCTTTGTTTCTGTTCCACAGCAATTCTACTAACTCTAACCTACTAATTTAATAACTTGTGTCCTCGTTTCAAAAACTAGAGCCCTTTGAGGACAGGTAGTTGGCACTGTCCATCTTTGCATCTGCAGGTCCTAGAAAGATGTATTATAGTTACTGAGTGCTCAATAAATGTTTGATGCCTCCAAGAAGTGGTTCTCAAAGTATAATTTATGAGCACCTAGGGGTTCCATGGAACTTTCAGAGGGTCTCTGAGGTCAAATCTATTTTTATATTAAACTAAGGATTCATGTGCCCTTCTCGCTGTGTTGACTTTTGCATGGCTAGAGCAAAAACAATGATGGGTAAAACATCTGGGGTCAGAGTAAAAGTCAAGTCAATGGCAAAAAACACTATTAGTGGTCATTATATTCTTCGCTGCCACACACTTGCAGGAAACATAATGACAGTTCCGCTTAGGAATGTCTTTAAAAAAGTAGTAAAGAAATATTAATTTTATCAAATCTTGACCCTCAGGACATATTTTTCTCATACTCTGCATGATGAAATGGCACTAATGGACTAAAAGCCCTTCTGCTGCATTCTGCAGTCCATTGATTTTTCTCAAGGAAAAGACCTGGTTTGATTGTGTGGGTTGTGACCTCAACTAGCAGCTCTTTTATGCTAGAAAGAACCACTGATAGGTAAACTATCGTTATTCAGACTTGGGAAGTTGGTAAAAATTTTCACATAATTGAATAGACTGAGACTGCTATTTCAAGGAAAACAACAGACAGTACATGTTGCTAATGATAAGATTCAAGTTTTCAAGTGAAAATTATAATTTTGGAATACTCCTATGTTCCATTTTGTACCTGATATCTTCCCAATACTTAGAGTTTCCTGATGAGATTAGTGGCAATATTTATGAATGTGAGTTTTGATATTCTATGATAAAACACAACAACGTTTAGAGATCTGTGTATTAGTTTTAGTCACCTGAAAAGCAGATGCAAAAATAAGATTAGATGGTCAAGAGAGTTATTGGTGGGAAGATCCCTGAAGGGTAGAAGGAAGAGCCAGAGAAGGTACGAAAAGCCCTCAGAATACAATGGAGTTCTGACACCTGTGAAGGAGAGAGGAAGAAAAGTGGATGGAGTAGAAAGAGTTTCAGACTGCTGTGCAGTTCCAGAAATGTTTCTGTCAAGCCAAGGGCAAGTTCTAGAGCCAAAGTCACTAGTTTAAGGAGGCCTGCATCTCACAGGGACGGGACAGCATTCATGCTTCTGTTATGCTCATTTCTCATCTGGGAGCAGCAAGGGAAAGCATAACCGTTGTACAATCTTGTGGTGGATCTAGAAAGGTAGCAACAGATACTGTAGGTCAATTATATTCTCTACACTAGATCTCGGCAGTGTATTTTCATGTCTACCAGAATCTATATAACTCATTGAAATGATATTTTTCAAACAACCAATGCACGTTGTTACACAATCATGCATGAATAAAATATTCACCTAAACTGAGTACGAAAGCTCATTGATATGAACTATGGTTTCAGATTCTATATTACAACAAATAAGCATCATTTAATAGTTAAGAAACCACCATTTGGTGAGGTTTAATGTAGTATCAAAGAATAACCATAATTAACTAAAGAGGCTATTAAAATGCTGCTCCTTTTTCCAACCATGAATCCATGTGTGGCCAGGTTTTCTTCATATATTACATTTTAAGAAAAATAACATATCTCAATACACTGAATAAGAAGCAGATGTGAGAATACAGATATCTTCTATTAAGCCAGATATCAAAGAGATCTGCAAAAATGTAAAACAATGGTACTCACTAGTTATTTTTCTGAAAAATACTTTTCATTAAAATATGTTATTTATGTTAACCTGCAACGGATGCATTATTGCTATTTTTTTAAATCAATTGATCGATATTCTGAAAGTTTCTCAGGTTTAATTCTTAGTACAATAAATATAAATGGATATTATCCATGTAACAAAAGCTCTTTTAGGTCCTCCATAATTTTTAAGAGTATACAGTGGACCTGAGAAGAAAATGTTTGAGGACCACTGTATTAAGCAATCATTACATTAATGTATGAGCACTGAAACAAAGTTAGCACACCATGGAGAAGGAAGAGAACACAGTGGTTAAGAGAGAGGCTCTGGAGTCAGAAAACCAGAGTCTGGATTTGGGCTTCAATATTCACTAAAGAACATCTTTGAACAATTTGAATTAAGCTCTATGAGACTCTGTATCTTCAAATGTAGATGATAATATCTGCTCCATAAGACTGTCGTAAAGATAAATCAGATATATAGTATTCATTATAATCAAGGTGAAGTAGCAAAAGCTTAATAAAAGGTTTAGTCTCTCCTAGTGATTATTTATAATATTATTATTATACTGCTAGTAATTTTCTGCCATAGGAAAGCAAAATAAACTCCCACTTACTTTTCATCCACAGCAGTATATATCAAATAATCCTTGAGTGTTCTGCATCAGAACCACCTAAAGTACTTATTAAAAATGCGGAAAACCAAGGTATCACGTTAATTTAAGTCTATCAAATGCTTCTGGAAGAAGTAAATATCTGTATGGAAAAAAATTAATCTTAACTTCCTACCTCATCACACACATCCACATATATGCACATGCACACACACACACCCACACACACCCCCATACACACTCAAATTGATCAGAGTCCTAAACCGTAAAGCTTCTAAAACAGTATATAGAAAAATATCTTTGCGATTCCATGGAAAAGTTTCTTGAAACAATCCCCAAAAATGTACTAACGTAAAAGAAAAACTGACTTATTAAACAATAAAAAAAAATTAGAATATCTACTTATTAAAATAAATCTTTTAAAAATGATAGGTTACAGACTGAGAAAAATGTTTGTAACACATATATCTGAAAAAATTCTTGTATCCAAAATATCGAAGGACCCATAATATGGGTCAATAATATTAAAAATGTCCGAACGACTTGAACAGACATGTCAATGAAGAAGATATTACAAATGACCAATAAATACATAAAAAAATACTCAACATTTTAAATTAAATTTTAAAAAATCTAACACCACCAAATGTTGGTGATACTGTGAAACAACTAAAATGTTCCTGCATTACTTTAAGAATATAAAATGATGCACCCATTTTGGAGAAGTGCTTATGGTTTCTTATAAATTTAAACATGTATCTATCCTGTGAGACGGGAATTGCTCTCCAAGGTATGTACCCAAGGAAAACAAAAACTTAATGTTCACAAAAAAGAAATTTAAAAGGATGTTTGTAAGAGACATTCATTAGTCTAAAATTGAAAATAATCTAAATATCCATCGAAGAGAATATAATAAGCAATTTGTAGTTTATTCAAATAATGAGATATCAGACAGTAATTTAAAAAAGGAACTATTGATACAATGTGGGTGACTCTCCCCCAAAATTATGTTAATTCATGCAACAAAGTGGGTGAATCTTCTAAAATTATTTTGAATGAAAGAAACTAGATATGAAACTGAACTATATAATTGCATTTATATACAGTCTACAAATGGACTGAGGTAATCTTTGGCTAGAAATCAGAAATTGGAGTGGAGGTTAGGAAAATGGAATTTTCTAGAAAGAGGCACAAAGGAACTCTCTGTGGTGATGAAAATATTTTATATTTCATTTTGAAAAGTAGTTACATAGATGTACACAACTGTTAAAATTCATTGAACTGAGTCCCAGGATATGTGTATTCACGTATGTTAACTGTATGTCAATAAAATATATTAAAAGAAAAAAAAAAGGAGGTGAGGAGGAAACAATGGTGGCAGCAGGTGTCTGGGCCTGACTTCAGATCTATTAAATAAGAAGTTCTGAGAGTAGGATTCAGGAATCTGCATGTTCTAAAGGATCCTGGTGAACTCAAGGCTCTTAACTTGTATTGTCCGACATCACTGTTCTCACAGCTAAAGAAAATACTGGTTTCAGTGGGTCAAACAGGACCGTCTGTGTCTCAGACCTTTCCTTCAGGAGTCCTCCAGCCTCGGGTCTCCTGAAACACTTTCTATCAAATCATTCAAAAAATTCTCGTATATTTTTAACCCTGACTTGCATATTTTTTTAAAAAGGTATATCCTATCTCCTGTATGGATTACAAACCTCTCAAGCTCAGATCCTCTCCGATATATCTTTCTTGACTTCCCATAAATGTTGCTGTGATGATGAAGTTTCTGGAGAACTTCTTCCCTTGGCCATGAAGCTAGTACTATTTATAGCATTGCTCAAGGAGCAGCCACAGCCCATTACGTACCTGAAACACCTGTGACAGGAGTGCTTCCATCAAAAGGAAAGCCCAGGCAGGGCAGGGTCAGGAGCCATTCAGCCTTGGCCTCAGAGTGAGTCAACAGGACCACCAGGCTGAGCATCAGAGGGCAGCCCAGGACCAGGCCTAGTCACAGAATTGTGAGGTGATTCGGACTTTTTAAGAAAGGTCATAAAGCCAAGAGCTTAGGAAAGCAAAGTGGATCATTTTGCCCAGGACACCTGGCTTCATGCTCAGTCTCAGCTCTTCACTCAAATGGGTGTAATCCTACTTTCACAAAAAATCTCTCCAAAAATCTAACATAAGGCCCTCCCGGCATGAGGTGTTACATACAGTGAAGTGGAGATTAAACAGCTTCCAGTCAGATCTCTAAAAAAGAAGTCACATTATTGGCAGAGACAGTGAAAACAAAATCAGCCTACATAACCTTACATGTTTTTGTCACATTTTCTATTGAAAGGCAATTATGTAATATCCAAAAATTGAGATCCAAGATTCTGTACACATGTGGCAGTGGTTGAATTTAGAATGTATGTATGAGGTGTGAGTCAATGATGACAATGATGCTTTTTAATTATTTTGATATGTTCCCTCCACGTGCTTAGCAAAGATGAATAAATATTATTGTTTCTACCTTCCAGAAAAAGAGAATGAGAATCAAGAGAAAGACCTTCCCTAGAGATGAGCAGACTGTCTCTAGAAAAACCATAAAATGAGTAGCTTTCTTAGTAGTTGGATCTTAGCATGGTGGTAAGAAAACTCCAGGTTTTTACAGCACAAAGAAAATAAGTGTTGGCAGAAGTGGGCCCCATTTCTGCCTCAATCACTTAAGGAGAGTGTGACCCCAGCAAGGTGCCCAAGCTCTCTGATTTCATTTGCTTTAACCATGAAATTGCTTTAACTATAATTCATATCTGACATACTCATGAGGAGAAATAAAGTCAATGAAAATATCCTAAAAATTCTAAAGTGTAGCAAACGGCAATATATAATAAGAATTTTTTCTTCCCTGAGCTGGCATGTCTACATATTATTAGTATGAGGTTAACTTTTGTAACATAATCTGAGTTTTAACATACCTGTGATTGGGACTTGTCTACAAGTCCTCTCAACTACAGAAAGAAAATTTATACTAGTATTCTCCTTGTACATGTAACTTTCCCTTTTCATGCCAGGTTAATTGTTCTATGTTCTAACATCAGTTCTGCTGTCTCTATCTTCCTTGCAGCACACAATTATTTTTACTTATATGAAAAATATAGTTAGAAAATTAAAACTAAAAATTGCAATGAAAAGAGAGATAAAATAAACAGAAAACATAAAATGTTTTAACTTTAAAAGTAAAGTTAGAAGTTTTAAGTGAATTTAAGGAATTATAGCCTCCATATTCAAAGAACAATGGGGCCAGGTAATTCCACAGTGAGAACACATTAGACAGCAGACTAATGTCTTCAGAAAGAAATCTGAGTGTCTCCTGATTTACAAAATCAAACTCAGAATCTACTGTGTAAACCTAGTAAGGTATCAAATACTGTTCACTTTCCATTTCACAAGTAACTGACATTCATAGTAATTCCCAGGACAAATACACCAGCCATAAGTCAAGTGGAAGTGACTTTCTCCTCCATAATTCTCAGTGCTGTACCCTTCTTATTAAGACTTGCACTATATAAACAGTTGGCCTGCATATTTGGAGTTCATCAGTATAGTCACCCTGAAATTTAAAGGGAAGGAATTAGTACTGGGCCCTGTGCCTTTAGACAAACTGTGTCTTAACAACTATATGGAAAAGTAACTAGCAGAACAAAAAGGAATGATTTTCCTAGCTGTGATTAAACAAACAAACAAATAAACACATTGGACCCGATTTATGAACCATGATATACAAATAATATTTCCATGCCTTTCCTGCTTCTCTCTCTGTTCCTTATTTCTTTCATTTCCCACACTACTCCACTTACCTCTTTTACCTGCCTTCTTGCTCATTTCATTGTCATAAGTTACATGTGATAGTAGCCAGGATAACACACACACATACATATGACATAGGTGTCACGATATCATAAATTAAAGCGAAAAAACTTTGAAGCTTCAAATAAGTTTTGGTTTCAGGTAGGAAAGAACCATGAAAAACATAAGCAGCTTACTTACAAATTCCCACTGCTAAGAGTGTGACAGAAAGTGCTAATGTTCACCCTGTCCCTGTGCTCCTCGCCATTTCCCAGTTCCCTTGAAGTTGAATTGGACCATGTGTTAGAGTGTGGCCAATGAAAGAATGGGTAAAGAAGCTATGTGTCTTGTGTCCAGTCTCCCTCTGGAACATCTGGCTCAGTCTCCTACGTTCTTTCTTTAGCAGCTAGAACTGAAGAACTATGAAATGATGGAGTGACCTGGTTCCCCCTATTGGAGAAGAGCTGCCCAAGTTATACAGGACTTTATGTGAACAGAAATAAGCTTTAATTTTATAAATCCACTGAGATTTTGAACCTCCTTGTTTTGGTAGATAGTGGTAATTACCCTGAGACAAATGTTTTTGATGATAAGTTACAAGTTATCTTGTGGTGTCAGAACCAGAACTGAGAGCTGAAGCATATGAATCTATAGTGTAAACTCAAAAAGTTCAGGGTATGATATAGATAGAAAAATGATTAGATAGGTAGATATCATTAGTTATATAGCAGGAATTGACAGCTGACCAGCTTCTATGATGCTTTCCACACCCCCACAAACCAAAACCTCCTCCAACTGCTGTCAGAATATCATTTTATATGAATTTATATATTTGAGTCAACGAGGCTTTTAAAAAAATTGTGGAGAGTACTGAGAAGATGGTGGACTAGGTAAAAGCAGGGTTTGTGTCTTCCCAGGTCCACATTGAAATTACAACCAAATTATAAAATAATCAATGCGGAGAATCACCTAAAGTCCAGCTGATCGAAACACCTATGCTTAATATAAAGAAGGAGCCACATGGAAGCCAGTAGGAAGGGCAAAGTCACTAATCGGGCTCGACCCACACATGCAGGTGGTGGAGGATCACCTAGAGGGAGAGCAAGGCTGCAAAGGCTCTCCTGAAGGAGAGCGGGGTCCTGGCCTCATTCAGGGGCTGGCCAACCCAGAGTCCCAGCACAGGGAAAAGGAGATTCCAATAACTCTGACTGTAAAAACCAGAGGGGATTCCAGCCATTCAGGTGAGATGGAAGGAGACTAAAACCCTAGATGCTCCTTTGAAGGACCTGTGCACAGGCTTTCTGACCCATGGACACTCACCCGGGACACCAGCGGTGGGTCAGAGGCTCGCACGGGATTCATACTGAGACAATCTGCATTACCTGGTGCCAGAACGAGGGCTGGAAGGACAGCCACCATTGTGCCTTAGTCCGGCCCCACTACAGGGCAAGCCACGGACTACACCAGCTTGACTGTGCAGACTCCTCTCACAGGGCCATTAGGAAGCACTGGCCTAATGGGATCAGCCCACCTCTCCCAACCTACAGATCTCATGGGGATTTTCTTGCTTGATGGCTGCCATGCCCTGCACTCGTTCAGGGCCAAGCATTTGCAACTGGTCCCCAGTGCTGTAAGCATGCATTTCCAAGATAGTTTCAGGCAGATTGCTGCTGCCAGCATGAACTTGGGCAGATCTCGGGAATCAGTGAGCAAGTCCCAGACAGCAGCTGGCCTTGCTGTGATCTGGGACTTCTGTGCGAACGTGCAAAAAGTTACCAAAGTTGCAGCAAGACTGAGGCTGAATTGATCTGACCGCCATTATCTCCCTGGAAACCCTGTCCACCCTACCTACAAATTGCCCTAGGAAGCTCATTGAGAGTGAACTGCCACTGTCCTGTCCCTCCCACCCCTCAACCACCCCGGGTCTCACAATTCACACAGGCAACAAATGTTGGCTAGCACAGGGTAGGCACTTCAGGGAAATCAGTGGCAGGCAGACCTCTGCTGCCTTCAAGAGTTGCAATATAGTGTTCGGGGAGCACAGAGGTCTGTGGGACCTCCCCAGATGGCAGCAGGTCTCATTGTGATCTGTGATAACAGTAGGAATGCTCGGGCACAGAAGTTGCATTAAAACTGAAGCTGTATTGGCCAAACGGCCCTTGTTTCCCTGAGATCCCTCTTCACCCAAGCCCCACAAAGTGCCTGCAGTTCACTGACAGGCAGCCTCCCGAGCCCTGCTTGGCTCTGGAGTTGCAGTCTGTGCAGGCAACAGACCTTGGTTAGCGCAGTCAGCGCATATCCGGGAAAACAGTTGTGGACAGATCACTGCTGCCTATACGAGCTGCAATATCTCTTGAGGGGATCTCAGGATCTGTATTTGCCTGATGGCCCTTGACTCCTTAAGCTCTTGCCCCATCCAATACACAAAGTGCCCACTGCACATTGATAGACAGCTGCCCCTGCCCCGGGGTGGTGCATTCAGGCCAAAGGTAGGCAGCAGCTGTCCTTGCTATGATTGGAAACTTGTACAGAAGCCACAGAGACATCACTGGCATGTAAACTGGCACTGCAGTGGCAGGGAGAAATTTACTCAATAGACCCAGAAAATTCCCAGGGTCCCTGCACCACCCAATATGCATATCGCCCAGAGGCTTTTCCAGTTTTAGAGACTTACAGGCAACTGACAGGCAGTATCAGACCTGGAGGAGCACTGGTCCCTCTGCTACACTGCCCTATGTCAGGGACGGGTGATAACCAGACTGCTGCCTACAGCATTGTCTCTTCCACTTACCTATAGATCCAGCATACACAACAACCGTCTGCGGACCGCTTTGTAGTTCCCACTGGGTAGCCCTGAGCAATCAAAAGCAGTAGCTGACTTTGGCCTACTGGGGAGCCCCTCCCAAGGGGCCACAAAACCAATGCATCTGGAGGCTGGCACCAGACCACAACAGAGCAACTCCTGACTAGTCCCATTAGTGGTACACACAAAAGGTGGTTGCAACAAGTACACAAGCCTGCTAGGGCAAATCTCACTCAGTGGGGTCAGCCCCCACACAGCAATTCTTACTTACCCTGTGGGTGCAGCCAATTCCCACAATTAGTCAGCCTGAGTGTTAATCCCATCCACTGATGTCCTAACAACAATAAAGGATTGGTGACAACAGATCACACACAACCTACACAAAGATCACGTCCAGAGCCCCCGGCATAAGGGATCAGGGAGAGTGCGTCACTGGGCCACACAGGACACCTTTTACGTTAGGCCATCTGGCCAAAGCTCAGAAACGAAACAAATATTCTTGGCACATGAAACAAACACAGAGAGGCTAATAAAATGAGAATACAAAGAAACATACCACAAATGAACCAACAGGAGAAAACTCCAGAAAATAAGCTAAATGAAATGGAGGTAAGCAACCTACCAGAGACAGAGTTCAAAATAGTGGTTATAAGGATGTTCAATGAACTTATGGGGAGAATAGATGAGCACAATGAGAACCTCAACAGAGAGATAGAAAGCATAAAAAAGAACATAGAAACCATAAAAAAGAACCAGACAGAAATGAAGAATACAATAACTGAAATCAGGACTACAATAGAAGGATTCAACAGTAGATTGGATGAAGCAGAAGATCAAATCGGTGAACTGGAAGATAAAGTAGCAGACTACACCCAATCAGAACAAAAAGAAAAAAAGAATTTTAAAAAATGAAGATAGTTTAAAGAGACCTCTGAGACAATGTGAAATGTAACAATATCTGGATCATAGGAGTACCTGAAGAGGAAGAGAGAGAACAAGGGATTGAGAATCTATTTGAAGAAATGAAAGAAAACTTTCCTAACCTGGCAAAGGAATTCGACATACAAGCTCAGGAAGCACAAAGACTCCCAAACAAGAGGAATTCAAAGAGACCCACACAAAGACAAATAATAATTAAAATGTCAAAGGTCAAAGACAAAGAGAGAATCTTAAAAGCAGCAAGAGAAAGGCACCTAGTTACTTACAAGGGTGCCCCCATAAGAATGTCTGCTGATTTTTCAACTTTGCAGAACAGAAGGGACTGGCAAGAAATATTCACAGTTATGAAAAACAAGAATCTACAACCATGAATACTCTACCTAGCAAGGCTTTTGATTAAAATGGAAGGTAAGATAAAGAGCTTCCCAGATGGGAAAAAGTTTAAGGAATTCATCACCAACAAGCCAGTATTACAAGAAATGTTAAAGGGACTTCTGTAAAAAGAGAAAGGATGAAAAAGAAAATAGAAATAACAAATACGAATAATAAAATGGCAGTAACTATGTACCTATCAGTAATCACTTTAAATATAAAAAGATTAAATGCTCCAATCAAAAGATATAGTGTAGCCAAATGAATAAGAAAACAAGACCCATGCATATGCTGTCTATTAAGAGATTCCACTTCAGGTCAAATGACACTCACAGACTGACAGTGAAGGGATGAAAAAAGGGATTTCACACAAATGGAAATGACAAAAAGCTGGCGTAGCAATATTATTTCAGATAAAATAGACTTTAAAACAAAGGCTATAGTAAGAAACAAAGAAGGCATTACATAATGATAAAGGAATTGATAAATCAAGAGGACATAACCCTAGTAAACATATACGCACCCAACATAGGAGCACCTGCACACATAAAGCAATTGTTGTGAAAACACAACAACTCAAACACAACAACATAAAAGGAGAGATCAATAATAATACATTCATAGTAAGAGACTTTAACACCCCACTGACACCAATGGACAGATCTTCCAGGCAAAGAATCAACAAGGAAACAATGGGCCTAAAAGACACACTAGACCAGATGGATTTAATAGATATTCTCAGAGCATTTTACCCCAAAGCAGCAAAATATATATTCTTTTGAAGTGCACATGGAACATTTTCTAGGATAGACCACATGTTAAGACACAAAACAAGTCTCAATAAATTTAAGAAGATTGAAATTATATCAACTATCTTCTCCAATCACAATGGTATGAAATTAGAAATCAACTACAAGAAAAAAACTGGAAAATACACAAACACATGGAGGCTAAATAACATGCTACTAAACAATGAATGAGTTATTAATGAGATCAAGGAAGAAATCAAAAGTTACCTAGAGACAAATGAAAATGAAAACACAACAACTCAAAATCTATGGAACACAGCAAAAGTAGTCCTAAAAGGGAAATTCACAGCAGTACGAGACTACCTCAAGAAACAAGAAAAAGCTCAAGTAAACAATCTAACTTTACCCTTAAAAGAATGAGAAAAAGAACAGCAAACACAGCCCAAAGTGAACAGAAGGAAGGAAACAATAAAGATCAGAGTGGAAATAAATGAAATGGAGTCTAGAAAAACAATACAAAAGATTAATGAAACCAAGAGCTGATTCTTTGAAAGGATAAACAAAATTAATAGACCTTTAGTGAAACTCATCAAAGAAAAAGGAGAGAGGACTCAAATAAATAAAATCAGTAATGAAAGCAGAGAAATAACTACAGACTCCACAGAAATACAAAGGATCATAAGAAAATACTATGAGCAATTATATGTGAACAAATTGGACAATCTGGAAGAAATGGACACATTTCTAGAAACATACAATCTCTCAAGACTGGGTCCAGAAGAAATAGAAAATCTGAACCAATCGATTACCACCAATGAAATATAATCAGTAATCAAAAACCTCCCAAAAAACAAAAGTCCTGGACCAGATGGCTTCATAGGTGAATTTTACCAAACATTCAAAAAAGAATTAACACCTATTCTTCTTGAACTATACCAAAAAATTCAAGAAGAGTGAAGGCTCCCTAACTCCTTTCATGAGGCCACAATTACTTTGATTCCAAAACCAGACAAAGACATTACGAAAAAAGAAAACTATAGGCCGATATTTCTTATGAACATTGATGTAAAAAACCTCAATAGAATATTAGCAAATCGAATTCAGCAATACGTTAAAAATATTATACACCATGATCAAATTGGATTTAATTCTGGGATGCAAGGCTGGTACAATATCTGCAAATCAATTAATATGATACACCACATTAACAAATCGAAAGATAAAAACCATATGATCATATCAATAGACGCAGAAAAAGCATTCAATAAAATCCAGCGTCCATTTATGTTATGAACTCTCTGCAAAGTTAGAATAGAGGAAACATACCTCAACACAATAAAGTCCATATATGACAAACCTACAGCTAACATCATACTCAATTGGGAAAGGCTAAAAGTGTTTTCCTTAAGATCAGGAACAAGACAACAATGACCACTTTCACCACTCTTCTTCAACATTGTACTGGAAGTCTTAGCCATAGCAATAAGATAAGAAAGAGAAATAAAAGGTATCCAAATTGGAAAGAAAGAAGTAAATTTTCGTTATTTGCTGATGCCATAATACTATATATAGAGAACCCTAAAGACTCCACCAAGAAACTGTTAGAACTGATTGATAAATTCAATAAAGTAGCAGGTTACAAAATAAATATTCAGACGTCAATGGCACTTTTATACACCAATGATGAACTTTCGGAAAGAGAAATTTATTAAACAATCCCATTTACAATTGCATGAAAACTATAAAATACATGGGAATCAAATTGACCAAGGAGGTAAAAGACCTGTTTTCAAAAAATTATAAGTCATTGAAAAAAGAAATTGGAGAAGGTACAAATAAATGGAAGCATATATCGTGTTCATGGGTAGAAAGAATTAGCATCATTAAAATGGCCATACCACCCAAAGCAATCTATAGATTCAATGCAATCCCTATTAAAATACCAATGGCATTTTTCAGCCAGCTAGAACAAATAATCCTAAAATTTATATGGAACCATAAAAGACTCCGAATAGTCATGGCAATCTTGAGAAAGAACAAAATTGGAGATATCACACTACCTGATATCAAACCATACTACAAGTCTACAGTAATCAAAACAGCATGGTGCTGGCATAAAAACAGATACACTGATCAATGGAACAGAATAGAGATCTCAGAAATAAACCCACACCTATACGCTCACTTAATATATGACAAAGAAATTAAGAATATACAATGAGGTAAAGACATTCTCTTCGATAAATTGATAAAACTTCTAGAAAAAAACGTAGGCAGTAAACTCTCTGATATTGCTAACAGTAATTTCTTTTTGGATATATCTCCTTGGGCTAGGGAAACAAAAGAAAAAATAAAATAATGAGACTAAATCAAACTAAAAAGTTATTGTACAACAAAGGAAATCATCAACAAAACCAAAAGACAACCGACTGATTGGGAAAAGACATTCACTAATGATACATCTGATAAGAGGTTAATTTCCAAAATATAAAAAGAACTCATACAACTCAACAACAAAAAATCAAACAATCCAATTAAAAATGGGCAGAAGATCTGAACAGATACTTCTCCAAAGAGGAAATACAGATGGCCAATAGACATATGATAAGATGCTCAAGGTCACTAATCATTAGAGAAATACAAATTAAAACCACAATGAGATATCACCTCACACCTGTCAGAATGGCTATCATCAATAAATCAAAGAACAACAAGTGTTGGCGAGGATGCTG
>NW_006442484.1:24057856-24063526 GCF_000325575.1 Pteropus alecto
GGTATGCAAATGACATGGATGGATCTAGAGGTTATTATGCTGAGTGAAATAAATCAGACAGAGAAAGATAAATACCATATGATGTCACTTATATGCAGAATCTAAGGAACAAAAAGAACAAACTAATCAAAAACTGACTCACAGATATGGAGGACAATTTGGTGATGGACATAGTGGATGAGGGTTTGGGAGACTGGGAGAATGGGGTGAAGGGTTAAAGAAGTACAAATTAGTTGATAGATGGTCATGGAGATGAGCACTGCATAGGGAATGCAGTTAGCGTTAATATATTGATTGGCTAGGAAAACTAGAGGAGAGAAGGACCAATCAGGGGGATTGTTTTATAAACTATATAAATGTCTAACCAATGCACTGTATACTTGAAACTATTAAAAAAATTAAAAAAAAAATACTTGTGGAGAAATTGTTGGTTTTTTCGCAATTGTTAGTTTTTTCGCAACATAGTGTGATTTAGTTATTTCTGATTAAATTGTTCTTAGCACTTAACTGAGAGTAAATACACTGAGAAAATTGGAAACTGGAGGATGAAGGAAGGTAGACCCTTAGAATAGTGAGAGAATAGTGGCTGAGACGCCTGAGTACAAATGCCTTAGGGTAAGTTAAGTGTGTGCTAGGACTGCCAAAGTGGCACTGAGTAGAGGGAGAGAAAACAGAGGGTTGTGGAAGTCTGCCCAGGGCAAATCTTTCAGGTTTCAAATTTTTGCTTAAGGCCCTCTCTAGGAAATGGGAAAAGCCATTTTTCTTCCATCACCTCTCAAGGCTGACTGATTCCTACTCCCAGGTGGTCTGACAATGCATCCTTGTGGTTCTACTACATAAATTAAATAAGATTTTGTGGGTAAGCCTGATACCCTAATTCCCCCAAATATATTGTTCCTATAAGAAAATGTTTTCCAAATTCTAAAAAAAAGTTCTAAAATAAAATCTGTTTATAAAATTTGAGGTTGCTTGTACATGAAATCAATCCATATACTTCTTTGCAACCTACAAGAATAAATGGTCTGTCTTCCTTGCACACATCTTTTGGATGCCCTTTTAAAAGCTTATAATTTTTTTTCTTATTTAGGTTGTCCCCAGAAAATTTTTTTATCTGATCTCCTCTAGTAGAAAGTATTTTTAAAAAGTAGTTCCAGAAAAAGGCATTATGGAAAAAAGGCCTGTGTCACAGATCAGAATATTATAGTAGTCCCCCTTTATCTGAGGTTTTGCTTTTTGCAGTTTCAGTTACCCAAGGTCAACTGCAGTCTGATAATATTAAATAGAAAATTCCATAAATAAACAATTCATAAATTTTAAATCGCACCTTGTTCTGAATAGCATGATGAAATCTCACGTTGTCCTGCTCCATCCCACCTGGAATGTGAATCATCCCTTTGTCTAGTCTATCCATGCTATATATGCTACTTGCTTATTAGTCATTTAGTAGCCATCTAGGTTGTCAGATCTACTGTTGAGGTATCACAGTGCTTGTGTTCAAATAATCCATATGCCATGTCACAATGGTTATATCATTCACCTAACTATCTCATCACGTAGGTGTTGTATCATCTCACATTATCCAAAGAAGAAGGGTGAGTACAAACAATAAGATACTTTGAGAGAGAGAGGCCATATTCACATAACTAATTACAGTATATTGTGTGGGGGTTCATTAGGTAGCTAGTCAGACATGATCGACAGGGGAACAAAAGAATAGAGGCCCAGCCTAGAGACCACCCAAAGAATACCCCAATGGTAGTAGAATTCTGAGTCCACATATACAGACTAGGCAAAGTTATATAGCAGCCAAGTGTCAATCAAAGTGATCCCACTTGCCAATCACATAGGAATGCCTTTGGAACAACCCATCAAGGCCCAAATATAATGCAGACATTCCCACTTCTGGGTCTTTTTTTGTGTTGATTATCTTGGTGGTTGTTACAGTACTCTGTTATAGCTCTTTATTGAAACTGTGTGCCTCCTTAGGGCATGCTTTGTCTTTCTAAAATATACTTTTAATAATTTTTTTCTGAATCTCATTGACCTGTGATTCTTCAGTGCATCAATGAGGAAGAACCAAGGAAAAATACGAACCACACTTCTGTGCCCATTATCCCTCTCCCTTCCCCACGTCACTGGGGTGACTCAGGATTTCACAATACCCCAGGGATAATAGGTTCAGAAAGCTCTAAGATGTGCCACTCTGAATAATGAGATTATTTCAATCTGAAAACAATTAAGGCTCAGAGGACTCTAGTTATCTTTGGCATTCCCCCTAACTGCCTAAGAGAATTTAAAATAGAGGGCCTGTTCCAAGAAGGACATTATCACAGATAACTATAGTTTAATCTGAACTAGGTATGGTTGACAGGGAGCAGAGCCCATTTGATCAAAGTCCTCCCTGTGCCCCATTGTTTCAAGATGGCCCAGTAAACATTTGTTTACTAAACATTAACTCTTTTTATCCCCTTGTAAATTTGCCATATTTCCCTTTGAAATCCTAAACCCCTATTTCCTCCTCTTTAGTCCAGAATAACATATAAGTCATTTTGTCTTACTGTCTTTGGAATTTTCATTCTTATGTGAATTCTCCAAACACACATATTAAAACTTGATTTTCTCTGTTAATCTGCCTTATGTCATTTTAATTATTCTACCAGCCAGAATTACTAAGAGGGAAAGGAGAATGTTTCTCTGTCCCCATCAATCGTTTTAATTGTCCTATTTTATTGTTATTGTTAATCTCTCACTGTGACTAATTTATAAATTAAACTTTATTATAGGTAGGTATGAATAGGAAAAAGTATAGTATATACAGGATTTGGTGCTATCTATGGTTTCAGGTATCCACTGGGGATCTTGGGACCTATACTCTGCAGACAAGGTAGTACAACTCTATGTAGGTTAGTAAAGAAATCAACTGGAGATGACTAGCAAATATCTGATGGAGGAGAAACATCTTTTAAGAGGAAAAAAAAGCCATGCCAAAATCTAAGGAGAGCTGCCAAGAGAGGCAGAATATAGTATAAAAGCTCTAGAAAAAGTCAAGTAATTTTCACATACTGTGGTAGCATGTGAATAAATGGGTCTTGAGAAGTAAGAAGGCTGCACATTAAAGCAATTGGAAAATTCTTCCTCTTCCATGGCGCCTCCATCCAAGATCACCACCAAGAGCTGCTTTCTGTGTATTCAGACAAAAAGATAGAAGAACATGGCAGTAGATAGCAGGGTTGACCTGAAAATTACCTTTCTCAAAAACTTCAACCCCATCCTACAGCTACAATTACAGGCAACAATAGTAAATACCTCATCTCCTTATTGGCCAGAACTCAAGTCTTGTCAAGAAAAACACACACCTTTAAGAGATTCCCCTAAACTAAGAGTCCATTGTCTTTCTAATTACCAGGCTCATTTACATAAAGGCAGGGCTGACCCTCAGCAAAATCAGTAGATTTTGCTTCTGCAGCACTTCTTCCTTCTTTCACCCCATCTCTTTTATGCCTGACAGCTCTAACTACTTCTCTTAACCTAGCTGCAAAGGACCCAAGTGCCTCAGGTCATCCAAGATTCTTCACCAAAACACCTGGCTATATTTGGTTAAAATCTACAATGTGTAGTCAAATATGCGTGATGTATTAAGAGAGCCAACTAAAGAAGTTTATCAAGCAAAGTTTTACAATTGCCCTGTGAGTGAACTCATGTTCCTGAAATCTGACACTTAACTGAGTTCATTTACCAGTTTCAGCTTCTTCCCTGGAGTTTAGTTTTAAGAATAATTCAGGTAAGACTTCTGGGCATCCCTCTGTGTCCAAGACTCTTCTTTTCAAAACAAGCCTTCTCTTTTAAGCATGACGCTGATGGGCAACTGTTAATGTTTCTCCATTACTTCCTTAGAATTAAAAGCATCGCAACCCTGGTCTCATTTATTCAGAATTCTAGTCTTTGGCAAGTTATTGTGGAAGTGGATTATTCTGATATTAGCTTTTACTCAGTTGAAATCTACAGTTTCTGACTGTTATTTCAATTAAACTAAATTAGGTAGGCATTAACTGCTTACTAAGTGCCAAGAACTGATTTGGGAGAGTGGGAGAAATCTAAAGAAAACATAAGCTCGCTTATGCCCTAAAGTAGTTACATTTGGGGTTAGGAGACCCACACTAAGCAAATAGTTTGCCAATGTAAACTAGCCTAAATTGGCCAATATAATTAAAAATATTTGTTGAATGAGTGAACAAAGAAAAACAACTGCTCAAATGAGAAACCCAGGTAACAGATAGCAGAGAAGTACCCAAGACCTTGATATCACAGGGTGAGTAAACAAAGATATCTGGAATTGTGCAAATGCATTCCATTTGCATAGCATACCTTTTAATCCCAATAAGTAACTATGAATCCTTCATGACTATCTCTATATTTAGAGACTTAAAATTGAATGCAGAAAAGTCACATTTGCCCCAACTTTGGCGCAGTCCTCCACCTTGGAACTATGCTGCTTGCTGAGCAAGGCCTTTGGAATCCTCACCATCCCAGATCACTTTTAGGTCCAGAGAAGTCTTATTGTAGTGTATCAGGAAACATTATAACTTGACTAGACACAATAGTTTTTTTTTTTTTTTAATGTAATTTACATGGACATTGGAGGGATTTAATACTTTTTAGTTACTAAGAGAAGATGTTGCAATGGGCAGCATCATTGGAGATGTTATCTGCGAAAGTTATGGCAACTATAGTTTAATATACTGTTTCAATAATATAAATGCTCAGCCTTTTCTTATCCTAGAGAAGTAATACAATGCTGTCCAAAGTTTTGTGTTCACATCCATATTGACCTGAGCATAGCATCTCATCTTTTATTTGATTATATTGTCTTTAAAGTTCATATTAAATCCAATTGCTCAGACCTTGACAATAATAAACACATAATTTGGGTTGAGACCAGATGAGTTGGAGGTGCTGCCTAAACAGATTACTTTTTAGTGTGACTACCAACATGCCTTTCTTTAGTTCCTATTCTTAATGCTATATTTGTGACATTTTTCATTACTTCTTTAATTTGTTACCAATTTCCCCATGTGGCTTTTTCATCCAAACAAGATTTTCCTATAGGCATCCTCTTATATCTTCATGCTATTTGGTCACTAAAATGTTTTGCATTGTTTCTTTTCCTCAGTGTTTACTATTTTTTTTGTTAGCACAGCTTCCAGGCCAGATTAACAATTTCCTTTAAACAAGTCAAGAGGTCTCATTCTCCACTTCCATTCTGACATTTCTTCCAACATCCATTAATTGTATTTCTAAATCGGTCATTGAAATCAATGAATACTTCTTGGAATCATAACTAAAGCATTGGAATCAAGATTTCTACAACAGAATCTGTCTGAATATCTGCCCACATTTTTTGTTGATGAATCACCACAATGGTTTTATGGTTCCAAATGAAGTTTCTATAGCTCTTCTCTTCCAGATTTTCTCATTTGCATTGAGGTTCTTAAGAAGAACGATTTAATACATTTAACATACCTAGCTAGGGCCATCCATCTGATATGAAATTCCCATAAACCAGGAAATGGATTCTAGATTTTAGATCTATGCAGATTAAAATGTCACACATTTTGATCTGTAAAAAGATTAAGTGGTCACAGAACTTCTTGGAGTGTTCAGTAAGTGAGG
>NW_006442484.1:24063579-24066334 GCF_000325575.1 Pteropus alecto
TAAGGGCCACCCTGGGAAAACCTGCTAAGAAATATCCAGTGATCTTGACATGTTCATGGCCCCGAGGCCTCTTTCTCTAGGATCCCTAAACATTGAGCTAAAGGAGGATATTTGGCATCAGACAGCATGCCTCACCAGAATCTCTCCTGTCAGCAAGCTTATTAATGAGATATTATCTGCTTAAATCTTCACCCTACTCTGAGGAAAATAAAAATATTAAGAATGAGGAAGGAGTTTTCACTTTTACCACTGTCTTACTTTCCCGAACAATGGCTAAAGAGGTGACTACGCAGGGCACAGCAATTCTTGAGTTTGTAAAATTGTAAGAACTACATAATTCCTTAGAATTTACAATGATACTGTGATCACCACCCTAAAAAAAAATGAATATATGGTAGCATCAGACACTATTTGAACATATATATATTCATAGAAATGAAAATAAGATATTATTAAGTTTATGAATGTTACTATAACCACAAACAAATGTATTTTAAGATATTTTGTATAGAATGAATGGATAATATTCTAAGATTTTCATGAGTGTCTCCTTTGACTTGTAGTTCATCCAAAGTCTCAAAGGTGAACAAAGAGAGCTGTTGTTTGGAGGAGGAGAAGAGAGAAATAAGCAATTCACTCAGGTGTATGCAGAGACAAATCAACAAAATCCACCAAATTGAGGATCAGGGTTGCAATACACGGTTAACTAAAAACTTTTGTTTCTAAGTTTAAAATAGCAAAATAGCACTGCTTGGTTTTTAATAGGAAGTAAGGTTGGAGAGGAGCAGAAAGATGTTACCTGTGTTCACAAACCTGGCTTCTGACATACAGATATAAATTGAGCTTATCAACTGGAATTCATTCTGACAGGGCTGGAAATGAATATTATCATAGTTATGCACTGTCTCAAAATTTACAAAAAAATCCTATCCTGCTAAGTAACACATTGCAGAAAATGTGACAAAACAAACAATATGATTTACTTTCTTTGTATTCATACTATACTGGCTACCTTATTCTATTTTCTACTGTTTACCATTTAGATAAAATTTGAAGGTTGGTTCAGCTGACAGAAATCATAAGCAAAAGTAGTGTGCTTTTTAAAGCTTATAGTCTTGTTTTATGAATTTGCATTTGTCTATTAGATTTTTTTTTTTTGTATTTTATTCCTGGGGGAGTGGGAATAATAATTGTGAGAGAAAATATTGTTTTGCAAGGAGTGTGAAATTTGATATCTTCAGAGTTAGACCTGTGAGACTCAACAGAACTCAAAATGGGAGGAAAAAAACTATATTGATGCAATAAGACATTACATAGAAAATATTTCTAGTGAAGCAAAAATGAGAGTAAGGAATGGAGACTGGTGAGGATACAAGGTCATCCTAGCAATGCAATCTGCACCCACATATGCATGCACATACGTTGTCAAATTCAAAGAAAAAGAAAGATTGCACCATTCTAATTTTAAAAACTCAGACTCTCAGGTAAATTCCTGAGTTATTTTTCTGTGGCTATTACAGAGAGACTAGGAATATTTGAAACAAACATGAATTTGACCATGCCTAATTTATCCAGTTGCCCCAAAGTTGTGTCTCTTCGGAGCCAAAACAACATGGTGAAAAAATACAGCATGAATTTAAGCATAAAAATACAGATGAATTTAAGCAGTTTCTTGTCAGTAACCAATCGGTTTGATGCACATTTAAAGTGAGTTGGATAGGTTTTTGTTTTGGTGGGGGTTTCATCAATATAGAAATGGGTGCAGATGCTTTTTATCTTGATTGCGATGTAGTCATGTTTTCTATGTGATTCCAAATGAAGTGCTATGAATTGTTGTTAAAGAAAGGGATAGTAAGGTAAGGCTTGTAGCATTTCTACAATGAACTATGAAGTAAACTATTAAATACCTGAAAGAGAATCAATCAGATTATGGGAAAACGTAATATAGAAATGTGGGAATTAAGACTGGAGCCAAATAATCAAATCCTCCTTCTACA
The DNA here is from genome assembly GCF_000325575.1 of Pteropus alecto. Lineage (NCBI taxonomy): Eukaryota > Metazoa > Chordata > Mammalia > Chiroptera > Pteropodidae > Pteropus > Pteropus alecto. Next base: position 24,065,577 of record NW_006442484.1, read on the forward strand.
ACACGCTAATGTTTACTACTGTCATCTTACATACAACTTTCACTACCCACTGGAAAATGAAGAATTTAACTGTTACTTCAAAACCAGAACACTTTGGTACTACATTATTAAAATACTTTTTTTTTAGAGTATGGCAAAATTCTAGCCTTTATTCTTATTTCAGTTCCTCCCCCTTTGCTAGAAGCTTTAAAAGCAGAGCTAGTTATGTCTTCGGGGTTGAGGAGATGTGTTATAATCACATGCAGTCTCTGTTTTGGGGACTACTGAAGTCGGAATGAAAAGATGGGTAAACTACAGTATGCTTGGTGATGTCAAGTTAAAAGAGAAAAAAGGAGGCCTGGTTTCTAGTTCAAGTGCAAAGTTTCACATGTATTAAAAATAAAATAGTGGGCAAGATTACTGCTGTGATGTTTACTAATCTGAAAACATAAAATATAGAAAAGAGCAATGGAGATCTGAGAAATCATATAACTTCCTTTGGATTCAATAATTGTACTTGTTTATTTTCAAATATTTTAAATTAATGAAAGGTCTCCTTGCAAACATTTATTGAGCATCTATGATATAAAGGATCTTAGTAGGTCATGGAGGTGTTTACTAGAACAAAGAGCCATATATAAATAATTAAAAATTATGTGGAAAAAATATAAAAATATACAAGCTTCATTGTAATGCCATACACTTCAAAATTTTGGCTCTATAATCAACTGACAGTATGACCTTGGAAGATTTATTTAACCATCAGTAACTAAGTTTCC
>NW_006442484.1:24067235-24071917 GCF_000325575.1 Pteropus alecto
AAGAATTTAATGTTACTTCAAAACCAGAACACTTTGGTACTACATTATTAAAATACTTTTTTTTTAGAGTATGGCAAAATTCTAGCCTTTATTCTTATTTCAGTTCCTCCCCCTTTGCTAGAAGCTTTAAAAGCAGAGCTAGTTATGTCTTCGAGGTTGAGGAGATGTGTTATAATCACATGCAGTCTCTGTTTTGGGGACTACTGAAGTCGGAATGAAAAGATGGGTAAACTACAGTATGCTTGGTGATGTCAAGTTAAAAGAGAAAAAAGGAGGCCTGGTTTCTAGTTCAAGTGCAAAGTTTCACATGTATTAAAAATAAAATAGTGGGCAAGATTACTGCTGTGATGTTTACTAATCTGAAAACATAAAATATAGAAAAGAGCAATGGAGATCTGAGAAATCATATAACTTCCTTTGGATTCAATAATTGTACTTGTTTATTTTCAAATATTTTAAATTAATGAAAGGTCTCCTTGCAAACATTTATTGAGCATCTATGATATAAAGGATCTTAGTAGGTCATGGAGGTGTTTACTAGAACAAAGAGCCATATATAAATAATTAAAAATTATGTGGAAAAAATATAAAAATATACAAGCTTCATTGTAATGCCATACACTTCAAAATTTTGGCTCTATAATCAACTGACAGTATGACCTTGGAAGATTTATTTAACCATCAGTAACTCAGTTTCCTAGTCTATAAAATGGAGGAGCATTTGTCTGACAAGTTTATTATAAGGGTTGAATGATTTAATACATGCAATGCTATTATAATAGAGCCTCGCACACAGTAGACACTATACAGGGTTTCCTAATTTTTATTACAGTGACGATATGGAGGAGAGAGCTTCAGTATTCTAAGAAGTTTGGTTAAACAGAGCAAAAGTGTAAAGTCTGACTCAGAGTTTGATATTAGCTAAAAAGATAGGTGGAAAGTGAGGAGTGATAAAGGGTATTATAGGCACTGAGAGCAGCTTTTGTCAGATGCAAAGGTGAAATGAATAAACCTCTGGTAAGTTTTATATTTCTAGTGCTTAAGTGATGGAAAAAGGTAGAAATGATAAGAGATTAGGCAAAAAAGGTTAAGGCCAGATTATGAAAGTCCTCATATGCCAACTAAGGCAGTTGTATTTTATCATGTGTGGATGATAGAGAGACACTAAATACCTCTAATCAGGGAAATGACGTGATTGAATTGGATTTATTTCTGGAAATGAAAAGATTGATTTTAGAAGATCTTAACTGGAAGATATTGAAAGATCGTATGTCTATGACTATTTCTAAAGTTAAATGACTATTAAAGGTTAATGTATAAATAAAAAATTAATTCACCAAGTTTAGCTTCTTATCAATAAATGATAATTTAATGCCTTTATCTAAGTGCTTCCTGTAGCAAGACTCTATGGTGAAAGATCCTGGGAACCACTGTGACCATATTTTTATCCAAATCTAATGAAAATGTTTAGTAAAATGGAATCTATATGAAAAATAGCAATGTGGATCAAAAACTAAGCAGAGTGCTCAATCACTCAATAAAATTTATAGACCATCCACCCAATGCATATTTAAACTCTTTTCATGGAAAGTAAATCATAAGCGATGTCATCTTGCATTGACATAATGCTGTATAAGCTAGTTTCACTGCCCTTCTTCCTTTCTCTATTAATGTTAAAATTTCCATCTTATTGGAGAGGGTTGAATATTTTATTTACTCAGAAAACACTTTAAGGTGGTTGCTATCTGGCAGACACCATTCTAATTACCTTATAAATATTTGCTCTTTTAATTCTCATAACAACCTTGTGAGGTAGATGGTGTTTTTAATCGCATTATACATATTAGGAAACTTAGCCATAGATGGGTTAAGAAGGTCACACTACAGAGCCAAAATCTAAACCCAGGTAACCTGGCTTCTAAGTTTATGTTCTCAATCATTACATTATACTCCCTCTATATATGGAAAATTTTTGCTCTGAAAGAAATCTAGGTAACTTTGACTATTCAAAAAAGGCAACATCTCCCTTCTCCTCCCCCCTTACGTATAATACTATTCTGGCACTGCTAAACATGTCTATGAGACAAAAATAATTCGACTTATTTGTTTATAGATTTCAAAACTGAATAAGATTGACTCTCAGCTGGCTCTCCCATTTATTTCTCTATAAGCAAAAAGACTACTCATTGACTTGAAAGGAACACTCTTCACTCTTCCCTTCTCCTTGTGTCCATGATCCCTCCCTGTCCCACCACTAATTCTAAAGTCTAAGCTTTGACTAGAGAGAAAAACTGCCTCTTCTTGAGTAAATAGGACTTATTGGTAAACATGTTTTTACAGTGGTCATTGCTGACTTCCCTGTGTTAAGACTCCAAAGATCTCTCTGCGTTGGTATTTAAAGGACTCAGAATGTTTAATTGCTCTGATGAAATGCTCACCTCCATACAGAAGACAGAGAGATAGTACATCGTAAACAAACCAGAAGCCAAGTCAGGCTCCATGGCCCCAAAAAAGCTACATATAAATAAATACAACAGATGAAGGAAGGAAGGAAGGAAGGAAGGAAGGAAGGAAGGAAGGAAGGAAGGAAGGAAAAGAGGAAAGGAAGAAGAAAATTTCCACCTACCTGCAGAGATTGTAAAAAGTAGCTGACTATGCAACCATAAGATGAAAAATCCAATCTGTTCCAAGAGACAGCCTGAGGCCTTGTTAGAGATCCTCAGTAGAATCCTTACCTGTGGATTTCTCAGTGGCAGATCATTCTGCTTCTTGGTGGCATTCAAGCAGAAAGCAAGAGACCAGAGCCAGATGCCGCTTTCATAGAAGGGCCCTATGGCAAAAGTCAATACCCAAAGAGCTTCAGACATAATTATATAGATATTCCAAGGAAATGATTTTCCACTGACCTATTGGCAAATGGCACTGATGGCAAATAATGAGTCTTGCTAAGTGTCTTACCCACTGCAGCAGTAGAAGTCTGCCCTCCAAGTAAATGTTAAAGAAATCCTAATAGATATGCAAATGCCCTAAAGCCGGCAACTCTATCAAAAGCCTCTGGAAATGAGAAGAGACTGAGTTCTTAAGCAATCTTATAAACATTATAAATATTAAAGTGATAGTGAATGCTGAGGCTCGCCGTCCTTAGCACCCTTTTTCTTCAAGACCATTTAGGTGCAAAGATTGCAAAAAAGAGGCCTATAAAGATTCCTTAATAGTCCCTGGGTATATTGCATATCAATAACTATAATTACTGTAACTGCTGTAATCTGAGCTCATGGAAATGGCAGGAGTATTTTTTTTTAAATTACTTTATTAATGATTTCTGAGAATTTATTTGTGCAGTGATCCTAAGTTCAATAGAAAGGAAGCTTCCATGTTAGCTGGGGCTATAAAACCCAGCAACATATGATGCAGCTGTTCCAAATTAACCTCCAGTGCAGCCATGTTTAGTAAGGAGAAATTAGCCCAAAGAGTTAATGACATCATTGCTTATCAGGCTAATAACTGTGACTCCATTCAGTTTAAACATACTGAAGTCACTAGGAGGATAGAAAAGGTGTTTGGTAGCACATCTAATTGTCTATTGACAGGTCGAAGAGCTTAGAGTACTTGTTCTAACATGCCTTTAAATAAAGCAGTTAACAAGAGCAGCTTTTCTAAAATTATTGTAATCCTAAAGGGTTCTGAACCTATCTGATACTTCTTCCTTAGGAGAAGCACGAAATTCACTTTCATTATTAGCCTGTTAACTGCCACAATGTCTCTCTGTTGAGAGAGTAAAGATTATTGTGTTTGTTATGTAAAAGATGAAATGGAAATATAGACAACACTCTTATTGAGTGTTATGTTTGCTGAGAGGACATGTTTCTCTTGCATCTTTTATCATGAAGTTCTCAGTCAACGTTTACATTTCAAAGGGCAAAGGAATCAGAAGAGGGGAGTTTTGAGAGAGTGGGAGACAGGGAGAGAGAGGGAGGGAGGGAAGGAGGAAAAGAGAGAGAGAGAATATGCTTGTATGCATAATAATAGAACACTTAGTAATCAAAAAAATTTTTTTGTGTGCATGTGTCTATTTACTGGAATAATCTGACTTTGCTTAACTACCTGATTGATTTAATCTAAAACTCTCTGAATGCTTCTGAAATTATAAGTATACCTATATAATCAAAGTATAAATAGGTTACAGAACAGCCCCATGCACTTAATATCTATAATTAAATTTTATGTAAAGCTTTTATAAAATTTTAACCTTATCATCCTCATCATTCTCTCTCAAGACCAAATAGAGAATAAACAAATAATTACATGGAATTCAGATACTGAAGGTAAATTTTAGCTATATTCAGAAAATATCTAAGAAAGGGTAGAAGAGGGAAAAAGAAAAGAATGTAGCACAAACTACATTTTTAAAGGAATTTGTAAAGCTATTTCTTTTTCGAAAATATTTTGTATGGTATCAGAATAGTTAGGGTGAATATTTATTTTTTAATGTTTTTACCCTAAGGAAAACATCACATAAAATCTTTTTCACCAATGTTTATAAGATATTTGAGAATGTTGGGTAGAGAACTGAAATATACTATATTTTTTATTTTTAATCTCAGTTTCTTGGGCTTTGTCATGGTAGTCCTCTCTGCAATACCGATGTATATATATATTAAAAATGAAATATATATTGTAAA
>NW_006442484.1:24071937-24115826 GCF_000325575.1 Pteropus alecto
ACACACATATATATTCCTGGACCTTCTTGGACAGAAGTATTCCTGAACAGGGAATAATATGCCAGAAAAGCAATGCATTCAGAGGCATTAGACATAATGTTAAAAAGTCTCTTTGTCATATTCTTTCTTACAAGGTCACATACACTTAACATTTAGAGAAGGAAGAATTAGATATTGAGCATCCATAGACCATAGTGCATTTTAAGTTTCCTGAATTAGAACCAAGAATAGTCAGGCAAATATAATTTATTCAATTTCTCTGATTAAACAATTATTTTACAAATATGTTAAGAAGAACTCTCTGGGCATCCATAGAAAAAAAATATTAAAAAAAAGCTAATTTTTAAAAGCATGTTCTTCAAGAAAATGAGAAGATAAGCCACAGACTGGGAGAAAATATTTGTAAAGGACACATCTCATAAGGAACAGTTATCTAAATATATATAAAGAACTCTTAAATTCCTAGATGGGCAAACTCTTAAATTAAAAGATGGGCAAAAGACCTGAACAAACACCTCACCAAAGGAGATATAAAGGTGGCAGGTAAACAGGTGAAAAGATATTCAACATTATATATCATTAGGGAATTGCAAATTAACAAGAGATACCATTACACATCTTTTAGAATGACCAAAATGCAAAATACTGACAACATCAAATACTGAGGTGGCTATGGAGCAAAAGGGACTCTCATTCATTGCTGGTAGGAATGTGAGATGGTATAGCCACTTTGGAAGACAAAATTAAATATACTTTTTTACCATATAATCCAGCAATCACACTCCTTGGTTTACTCCAAGGAGTTGAGAGCTTATGCTCACACAAGCACTGCACATGGATACTTATAGCAACGTTGTTCCTACTTGCCAAAGCTTGGAAGCAACCAAGCTGTCCTTCGGTAGCTAAATATGTAAATAAACTCCCATACAACCACACAAAAGGATACTATTCAGCTCTAAAAGGAAATGAGCTATCAAGACCTGAAGACATGGAGGAAACTGAAATGCATATTATTAAATGAAAGGAGCCAATCTGAAATGGCTACATACTATTTGATTCCAACATTCTGGAAAAGGCAAAACTATGGAGATAGTAAGAAAAGGATTAGTACTTTTGCCTTGGATTAGAAAGAGGGATGGATGAATATGTGGAACATAGAAGATTTTTAGGACAGTAAAACTATTCCATGCAATACTATAATATGGGTATATATCATAATAAAGGTGTCCAAACACATAAAACATACAACATCTACAATGAACAGTAATATAAACTGTAGATTTGGGTGTTAATGACGTGTACATGTCGGTTCGTCCATTGCAACAAATGTACTACTCTTGTGTTTGATGTTAATAGTGGGGAGAGGCTGTGTGTGAGAGGGAACAGGAGTATAATGAACTCTCTGTTCTATCTGCTCATTTTTGCTATGAACCTAAAACTACCCTAAAACATAAAGTTTATTAATTTTTTAAAAAGCATCCTCATGTTTTCTATTCTTTTTATTATCTTCTCTAAATGTGAACAAGGCCATGCTAGTTAAGTGATCTCTTCTACCCAGTCATGATTTAACATGATTAAACATTAAGAGAAAATGGAGTGAGGGGTGAAGAGTTCCCTTCCATGTCACGCCTAACCCTTGCAGTAGCTAAAAACAGACCTGTCTGTCCACAGATTCTCCTTCAGATTGGAGAATCACTGGACCTCAGATAGCTAACCTTACCAACTTCTCTAAGATGGAAACATTAGCAACAAATAGTATCGCATGAGGCCTGGTTAACTTGAGCACTCCTTTGGTATGTGGCTTTGATTTTTGAGTCTATTTGTGGCTTTCTAACTCACAGAAAAGTGTATGCATGAATTGGCATGAATTGACTTCACTATGGCCATAGAGGAGACAAGATTGATGGGACAAATTTTGGGAGTGAAATGCTCCCTTTATAATAGAATAATTCTTCTAAATGTGGTTAGTTCCTAATACCACGTTAACATATACTGTGTTTTTCTCTTATGCTTTAATTAGTTGTGAGGTAATTCTGTTATGATGCAGATACATTAGAAACATATGGGATAAAAGAGAGGCTGGAGAGAAATTCAGAGGTTATTGTGACTTAATTAACATTTATAGTCAAATAGTTTTGATGATCAAAAAGACAATTTATGATATTCCTGGTCCTAGGAATTTAGTAGCTGAGAATAACTTAACATTTCATTACCATTTTTATTGCCATTTTGGAAAACACATCATGAACTCAGAACAACCAATCAACCACATTTATTGAGCATGGCAGCAAAAAGAGCCCAGCATTCTTCAGTGTAAGGAGAATACAGAGAAAGCTCCTGTTCATGTTTCTGAAATCTGCCTTGCAGATGCTTATAATCTTATGACAATTTGAAACCCTAACAAAGTTGTGAGTGTGATTACCTTTAAAAGGAGGCTGACAGTATTTAAAAGGATGAAAATAGCTAATGACTTGTTACTAATAGGAAGAATACAGAATCATATAAATAACATGTACAGATAACACCATAATGTTAATGGTTACTATCTGTTATAGTTGAATTTTAGGTGATATTTGCTCTCTCTGTGCCTTTCATTGTTTTATAAATTTTAAATATTGAGAATGTATATGGTATTAATAAGAAAAACATATTTTATGTTTAAAATAAAAAGAAAAAAGAGTTCTCACGGTAATAAATCTAAGACGAGAGTATATATAACCAGTATTGGTAATCTGATAAATCCCCTCAAAATATGTATTAGTGAAAGAAGAGTTGGGAAAATAATTGGAGAGATTTGTAAGGGAGAGAGAAGAGAAAGGAAGGGGAGGGGAGAAAAGGGGAGGAGAAGGGAGGGGAGAGGAGAGGAGAGGAGAGGAGAGGAGACAGAATTATTTATTTTTCCTTCCAAGTAGCAACAATGTGGGATTGACAGCTATCTAAAACCCAGGTTTGACTCACCCCTTGGTCTGCAAACTGAAGTGTTAATACATTTTAAGCCAGAAGGGGGCAGCAAGGAGCTGTCGGGGCGGGAGATGGGGGTGGCGGGGTGACCCAGAAACATTCCAGAGATCTTTAGACTGGAAAAGTGGAGCAAGTGGAGCCAAGCTGAGCAGGTGGTGACAGAGTAAGCTAGAGAATACATGAGATACAGGCAAAGCCAAACACAGCCAAGAAGAGGGAATTAATGAAGAAAGACATCACTCTAGCAACTGAGAACTGAAAGCAGTGAAGGTAGCACAGGCCAAAGCTGAATTTTGTGGCAGGTTTAGTTACCAAGAGAGAAACAAACATCTAAAAAGATTGCTCCATGGGGTGGACTCTAGAAGAAAGAATGGAATCTTCATTGTTCTAAGCATCAGGAGCCAGTGGAGCCCCATCTAAACAGCTGGTCCACAGAGCTGTAAATGAAGCCTTCTAGGCTTAGACACAAAACTCCTGCCCTGACTTCTTCTCTGACCTGCGTGTGCGAGGAATCACTTGGTTGCTCCTACCAGAATAAAGCATATAACTTACCTGCATGTGTGAAATGGCGACTGAATCTATCGACACGTCCCATGTTGGGTCATACCCAGCCACATTTGCAAATCATATCTTCCCAATATTATCAGCCCTGGGACAGATCTTTAATCTGGTTTAATTCTAACCTTTTCTCTTATACCCAACATTTTGTTTAGGAACCAGCAATAAACCAGGCTTGCATTAGATGGACTTAGATTATTCATCCTTTACTGCCCTTCCCTGGAGAGAAATTAGCCCTCTTTCCATTCCCTTCCCTTTCTGCCTACTGAGTCTAGAGGCAGTGTTGCCTGTAGGTTAGGAGCACAGAAAAGGGTTCAAATCAGCATGTCCCATAGCAAAGCCTAACTTCACTGCTGCATAACCCCTCTGAATCTGTTACCCTATCTTAAAACTAATCCAAACATTTAGTTGTAAAGAACAAATGATACAATCAGCTTAGATAAAGCATTCTGTAATGTGCCCAGGATAGCGTAGTCACTCAATAAATGCTGGCCATAGTGTTTCATCTTTTGCTACATTCCCTAATAAGCCTAACAAAACCCAATGCACAGTCTTTTCATTGGGGCTCATTAGAAGACTGACCATCACACATCTTCCTCATCCCTGTAATTTTCCTAGGACATATGTTAAATATTTATAATTGCTATTCAGATTGGTGACAGTTTCATTTCACAGATTTGCTTTTCTTACAACTATGCCTAAAAGTCTTATTTAAATGGTTCTTAAATTTTATAATTATGCAAAATTTCTCACCTGATGTTTGAAAATGCTGTTTCAAATGATTTCAGAGTAAATGGAGTACCACCTATTGAATAAACAGCCTTTCCCAACCAGTGATGGCCAATGTGTTTATCTGAAACCAGGTCATGAGCCTGCCTAAAGAAGCGAGGCCCTGGGAATGTCTCTGAAGCAAATGGGCAGGTGTTTCTGCATGCAAAACAGCAAAATCCACTTTGGGGGACTGGTCTAAATGAAGGACTGACAGAGCACTCGGAAACTATATTTCCTTCCCTTTAAAAAATATCACTGAACCCCTTGAGGTCCTCTGGCTATACATTTGATGCTGCTGACAAGGATATCAAGCCAGTTTATATAGATAGGATGAGTGTAGGATAATGGTGGTATAGCACTTTGGAAATAAAAATTGTTAACTCTTTCCAGTATATTCTTCAGTCAGGAATAAAAATATATCTTTTAAAAGTTGAAATACATATTACTCTGTGGAATTAAAGCCTCTGGGTCAATTAATATTACTCACAAAACTCAACTGTATGAGTACTTGGAGGAACAATTTAAGTTTACTCAAATTTGTGTCCTTAGAAGATAACAAATAACTGTACCATTTTGACAAGTAAGATCACCTGAGGTGCTTAGAACAGAAATAGGACACTGTCTTTCTGAGTGAATGCTTTCATCTGAAGACTTCTCTTCTTATATACACAACCTTGAATTCAAATGACATTTATTTTCTAAAAGCATAAAAGTGCCTCCTCTTTTCTTTCTTTGCACTAATATCCAAAGAGTCTTTCCTACATAGAGCAGCAGGATGCATAAGTCTCAATAAATTATCACAGCTGGGAAACAGGCAAAAGTAGGGGAATGGTATCCCAGATTTGACATCAAGGACATCGAAAAGCTACAGTAGTGCATTAATGGGTTAGCTAAGAAACAAACAGAAACATCCCTCCTCCTCAGTTCACTTCCCTAGCTTTACTAAGACAGGCTCAGGGAGCCTAGTGCCGTAGGTAATTGAGGACACCAGAGACAATTTAGCTAAATACAGAATAAAACCAATGATATCTGTGGACCACTTTATATGCAGTTTTGTATATATTATCACACACATGAAGTATTATCTTCTGCTTTTGCAATCAAGAAAACTGAGGTATAGAGAAGTTAAATGTCTAGTTCTCAGTCATGTTTATATATGTAAACTCATGCAGAGGAGCGTCCAGCCCATGACCACAGACATCATCCCAAAGTTATTTTCATGTTGGAAATAGGAAATTTGAAAGCAATAGAAACTGGACAGTGTTCTCATTTCTACAGGGTTTCAGAAGAACCTTTATATTTAAGAGCAAGGGCCAAAGATAGAATGACATTTAACTAGGCAACAATGTGTTTGTGAAGTCTTGACCTAACTCTATTTCTGGATTTTCTGTGCTAGGACGGTCTTGTTCATTTTTTTTCCCCTGTGAATTCTCTAGTAAAGTGGGTGTATTTGATGACAGCATAATTAATGGTATAGGAGATAAGATATGGGGTTTACATGGTATTTTTGTAAAATATTTGTGTCACTTCATTCCTAACAGAAATAGCCCATGTCTTTTACACAGAACATCAAGTTTGATCTAGAAGACAGGTGGCAAAAATAAAGTAGTTAGTAAGGTCCCAGGAGAACTCCAGGCACCCAAAACTTAGGAACATTATCTGCCAGTGACCACAGTTGTGCCAAAATTAACCTTTTAGGTATTCATTTCCCCTTCAGTATGTCAAATATCTAACATGATTTGTATGTATGTAATATTAGCTACTTAAATTGTAACCTCAAAAGCAAATGGTAACCAGACTTATTGTGGCGATCATTTCATAATGTACACAAATATCAAATCACTACGACATACACCTGAAACTAATAGGACATTGAATACCAATTATACTTCTTTATTTTTTTTTAAGCATTATAATGGCAAGGACTGAGAAGAGTCTTATAGAGTATAATATTGTCCAGTTTATAAAACATGCTGTAAGGACAGTTTGTTTATAAGTCCACTTCGTTGGAGGCCACTTCAGTCTCCAACAAAGTAGATTTATAATCTAAATAAAAAGCCATGAAATGAAGACTGGCAGCATTCCATAAAATACTTAAACTGCACCCAACTTTTATTTAGAAATGGTACCTCTGAGTTCCTTCAAAATATTCTCCTAGAAAGACTATTAACAATGCTTTTTGTACACAACACACAGTATCTCTGTATCGAGCATGGAAACAATTCTGTTTAGTGCAGCCACAGGCATGGAAATGCAAAAGGATGACGTGATGAATGAGTCATGAGGTCAAACGACTAAGGGAGGAAGTCATTTTAGAATTCTCAATGTGATGTACTACATGGTTATTGGACAAGTCATAGATAGAAAAATATTTTGGCTTAGAGTTTGTTCTATACTAAGTCCCGCCTTCCCTGGCTTCAGGAAAGTAAAGGTGTCTGTAGATCAGATCCCTCTTCTTTTGACTACCCATTTAATGTCAGTCTCGCCAACTTATTGTCCTTGGATATCAATTCTTTTATCTCTGCATGCTTCTCTAGGCCTACCCCTGCCACTCAGACCTCAGCTGTTACCCGTGGGGGATTCTCCAATTTTGATATCCAGCAGAGATCTGTCCTTAAGACGTCTGTCTCAGTACCGCACTGACCACTGAACATGTCAACCTGGATCTCTTCATAAATACCTCAAAACCACAGTATAATGGTGAACTCATAACTTTCACTACAATACTTCAAATTTTCCAGTATTCACTAACTCAATAAATGGTACCGTGATCTGTCCAGTTGTGTTAGAAATCTGGGGGTCAGCTTGACCCTTCTCACTGCCTGGTGTCATTAACCTCGATCACTAGCTACTTGAGATTCTAATGGATTTTACTACTAGCTTCTAATGGATTTTCCTACCACTAACATTTTGCCTCTGAAACGCTCCCTTCACATAGCCAACAGCATTCTCCATGCAAAACAGAAACCCTATCAGCTTACTCCTCTGCTTTAAAACCTTCAGTGGCTCAGCAGCTCCTACATAGTGCTATGCAAGTCCCTCAACTTTGATATAAGCCTCTCGAAACCCAGGTGTCTACCTTACCACCTGCTTCATCTTCTGTTTTAGCTCCAGAACACAGGAGATCTTTGAGGTGCTCTACACATATCGTGTTTCTTGTCTCTCTGTGTCAAGAGTTCATTCAGCCAAACTACTCCATGGTACTGAGGCCTTGGATTTTGTTTGGTCAAGTGCCCTGCAGGGTCCTACAGCTGACTTAAGCCCCTCACACAAGCACATGCCCAATATAACAGCCCTAGGTGACAGAAACACAAGTAAATGTTAGTTTCTGATATGACTTTCCTTGTAATAAACTGTTTACCCATCTCCCAGGGCCTTTACTTTATGCACTCCTTAGATAAGAGCACCGCCCCCCTCTCCGAACCCCACATACACACCCCACATAGAGCTTACTAAAACCGCAGTCTTTTTGGTTTAAGTTGACCAAACCTGCCCTAGCTTGGAAACCCCTTAGTACTCTACCCACTGACCCTAATCAAGGAAACCCCATAGTACTCCACACACTTGACCCCACCATATGGCTCCTCAAGGTGTGCCAGGTACTTCCTCCAGGACCTCTGAGTAATAATCTTCTCTATTTTAGTTTCCTTGTGGTCTTTTATTGAACAGTGGCTCACCATCCAACACCCTAATTTCAACTTAACACATGTTAAAATAAAAAGTCACTATACTCTTCTGTTGGTTAACTTTTTTTTTTGCTTAACCTCCCCTCTCCTCCCCACTTGAAATGTCTTTCTTCTGCTGCATGGTTAACACAGCATCCAGTACACCTGGCCACTTACTAGCCCTCCTTTAAGGCTCTCAGACATTGCTTCCTCTAAAAAGTCAAGAAGGCTTTACAGACATTCCTTAGGCCCTAGATAAGTCAAACGTCCTGAGTGCTCCCATAAGCCTTCTGCCTATATCCACCCTTGTATTACTTTGTCACACTGTAATTATCTACATTCTCTGTTTCTCCTGTTAGAATGTGAGCTTTGAGATCCAGGACCTTTTCTTGCTCATCTTAGTATCTCACAGTCTCCAACACAGAGCTTAACACAAAACAGGGGCTCCAGATATGCAGTTGAATAAATGACTGAGTACGTACTTGACTTTGCTCTGTAAATTATTTGGTCATGTAATGAAACTGTAGTTTTTGGACACAAATGAGTTATCCAGTGTGTTGTGAGAGGCATTAAAACGGAGTGTTAAGAGTGTACTAAAATATGCTCACATTTTACTTTTTTTTAAAAAAAAGCAAAACACACTCAAGGTGATCTTAATCAATTGGCTCTCAATAAATTGGATTTCAATATGTTCACTGAAAGGGAAGGAAAGGGTGAAGTTACATCTACAGAAGTTGGTGCACGTAACACCAAATCTTAGTTCATCTATTCTACGGCCTATAATGAACAACTTCTTCTAATAGTTGTGGTGATGGCAAATTAGTCATGAAGCTTAAATTTTCTATAAAATTCTTGTGAGTGTGCTGTGCACATGGACATAAACTTTTTCTCCCATCACAGTGAAAAATCTAAAAGTGTAAAGAATTCTGAGTATACTTCGATTTTAGCCAATAGCTCCAACATTTTATTGTTTTAAGGCCTTTATAGAAGCATCGAAAAATTTTTAATTCCTCCTCCTACTTTTGCCCCTACCTGAGGGGTATGTTATCAAGTAAGGAAAAAAAAAAGTTAAGCCATTACCATGAGGGGAAGAGGAAGAAGCTATTCCAGGAGTTTAATAACCTAGTCCTTTTCCATTTTCTCAAAGAAATTCAGAGACAGGGGAGGAAGTATAAAACAAAGTTGCATTCCTTATTCCAAAACAAATACTCAAAAGGATACTTTTGTAAGAAATGTAGTCTGCAGAGCAAACGAAGTTTGAGGAAAGTAGTGCTTTGCTTGAAATGTATTTTAGGCTGTCTCCTTGTCTGAGCTTCCAGCTGCTTCTGCGTCATTTGCCTAATGCATATACCTCATCTCCCGCTAAGTGGGCAATGACAATTCTAGTTAGTTTTTCTTCAACTGACTAACTGTGTTTAGACCAAAGAAGAGACAGGATGATCTAATTATAAATGTTTAAAGGCACTATTAAGTACTTTACTTTTTCAAGGAAAAAAAAAAATGAAGTTAAGAGATCTCAAGTGGGAATAATGAAATCAGCATTTTGTTTTTGGCTCTGCCCCTCACTTACTAAAGTATACGAACATTTTTTCATGTTTCTGAGTCTCAGTTTCCTTGTCTAAGATTAGAGAGCTGGACTACTTTATTTTTAACATGTTTTTCAGGTTCTGTGAATCAAGGTCTATGAATTCAGTGCTGAAACCCTAAAGCCATACTGCCTGAGCTTAAATCCAAATGGACCCCTTCCAGCTGAACCTGGGCAAGTCATTCCCACTCTGGGTATAGTTTCTTCATTGTAAAATATGGTAACAGATACCTTATTGATGTATTGTATCAAATATGTTAATGCATATAAAGAATATAAACACTCCTATTATAACTGTTACATAATATTTTAATTATTAATTTATAATTTATAAAGAACATTATAATACCTTAGATTTGTTTCCACTGTAGATCAAGTTGGAAGAGGTTTTATTTTTTTCCCCACTATGTTAAAGGCAATAAATTATATCCTTGCTCCTGTGTACTCAAATTGTGAAAGATAATTCAACAAATGTGGATTCTACCTATACATTCTCTGAGGAGTCTGCTTAGTCTCCAAAATTATGTTAACCTGTGGATTCCATTACATTCTTGATCCTCCTTTTAGGTTAATAACTTAGAAATTGACTTTCTCGGCTTGCCCTTCCAGAAATTGTCCATTTCTACTTGAATGATTCCAAATATGTTAATTGTAATAGGCTGCTTGATTACTTATAAAATATATATTTATCGTCTATCTACCATCTATCTTCTCTCTCTCAACTTTTTTACGTAGTTCCCTCTCAAAATGAATAACAGTAAAACATTACCAGAAAACGTCGAGTTCCAGATCATAGCCTTTAACTATAACGGACCCAGCTTATAGAGAAATCATATTACTGGAAAAATTGCACAATCTACAGTAGCCAATTGCTAGCAGGGCTGCCAAAAAGCAATGTGTTCCCTTCTGAAATTACATGCTTATTGTTCATGTTGTTTTATTTGTTCTAAAGGTTAAACTTTTTGCTGCCCTTAAAATGTTATATGTCATTCTTTGAAAATCATATTTGAAAAATGTTGAATTCAGGATTTTATTTCCATATAACTTACAAGTGGAAAGATAAAGTCGTTCTCTACATTCTGTTCTCTCAGTGAAAAGGGACCATTTGGAAACAATAGCATCTATTTCTCAAAACAAGAAAGTAATTTTCAACCTGGGGCTCATATGTTTGAGAATAACCCAAAAATTTAGTAGTTTTTTCTTTTTCTTTCTTTTCTTTTCTTTTCTTTTCTTTTCTTTTTTTTTTTTTATGGAGTCAAGGACCATTTGAACTGTGGTCTACAACCAAAGGACAGGGGAAAGGAGTAAAAGTGAACTTCTGCAATTGACTTTTACCAGAAGAAAAAATTTTAAATGCTCAAACCATGGCCTTTTGAAGGTTATTTCAAACCTACCCAAACAAAAAAAATGTTTTTCAGGTGACATGTAAGAACCTGTTGCATTCAGAATTTATCCGAATAGCCCTCTGGGCTGAAACAAACAGGTAGACTCGTTTCGACTCGTCCTTCTCGTGAACATTTCTGAAAACATACCTTCAGAGATAATGGCATATTTTAGCAAGTACCATCCTTCCCTTTTCTGAAACTATTAAGTTATTATAAGCTAAATATATATTTTCTGCGTTAATAATATGCCATTTTCAAAGTCCACAGTCTCGTTAATTTGCACGAGTTTCTGTTTTCCTTTGGAATACATGTATGCTGGACGTTTCCCAGCACTCTCACTTGCAAACATATCTCTTTTTAACTACCCTTAAAAAAAAAAGCAGACTCAATGCGAGGAAAAGAAAGCTGTTATTATTCCAGGAGTGGGGTGGTAGGAAACTATTGGAGCTTGCCTTAAGATATTTTTGCTTTTATGAATCCTAATTTTTAGCTTGGTCACAGTTTATTTTCTCTCCCCCTGGAAAATTGGGAATGACGATATTTTACATCAAGACTATATACACCACACCATTATAATAAAGAATCGTAGAATATCAATGCTTAAAGAAATCTCTGATACTCTAGTCCAGATATCTAATTTTACAGATAAGAAAACTGAGTTAAAATAGATTAAATATTTTATACCTAAATAAAGATTAAGATCCAGAATGGGTCTCCTGATTTTCTCTCCGATAGTCTTTTCACTGGGTCATCTCGCCACGCATACATTGGTATTTGTTACACAGATTTAAGTATTTGTCAAATCTAATTTTGTCTCTCTTTTCCAGGTAAAATCAACTTTTTATGTCTAATATGATTAATCCATTAGCTATGATGATTCTGTTTCACTAACAGACAGAATTACAAAAGAAGTAGTTGTATGATATATTTCAATTTTAATTCAGATGTAATTCTACCAGTGGGTATCATGATCTGGCAGTTCAAAACGTCAAGGAAGACAGACATCATTTTGGACAACTTTTAGCTTCAGAATTTGGACAAATGGACACAGCAACTCTATTTGAAGAGATGAAGGGATAAAGCAGTCTCCGGTAACCACCGGGGCTCACAAAATGGAGTGGCCATGTAGATCGGAAAACAAAGCTCCAGATATATTTCAGAAAAGGAAACAGGTATCAAAAGAATAAGGCAGATAAATATCAAAGTTTACTTTTGCCAACTTTTTCCCCTTGTGAGTAAGATGCTGGTCAGTCCCCAGAGCTCTGGATCAGTACCTGCCCCTTGTCCAAATTTCACAACAGCTTTTCTCAATAAACATCATCTAGTCACCCTTGGCTAGAGAGACCCTTGCCTATCTCAACACCAATCTCAAATCCAGAAATGTTGTTCTAGGAAGGATATAAGAAACTTTCAGGACCTTTATAGATCAGCATTTACTCTCGTTGAAAGCAAAAAGAGTAATGAAATCTTCATAAAACACTCAGATGGTGAAGTAGGAGGAACAGAGCTTAGATGGAAGAAGGAAATCTGGCAGTTTGTCTCTTATCACCAGCTACTGAGAACCTGGAATATCCTGTTGCCACTTTCGTGCCTGATACTTTAGCACCTGGAATTGAGGTGAGCCTGTCTTCTCTAGACATGAATCTAGACTTGTATTCTGCCATAAGCCTTTCTCAACATCCTACTCGTGTTTTCTATGCTCCTTGCTCTAAATCACACTGGAGACTTCAACATGAATGATGGACTCTGACCTCATGCATTCAAGAGTGTTGTCTAACTCCTGCACTAGAGTGGACATTCATTTGTTTGAAATTGAATGCTAATTGTCTAAGTTCTCTTACGACTGCTATTCTCATGATCATGTTTACCCCCAACTCCTCCCCTCTCCATTAGCTTTCACACACAGCATGCTGTGGAGCCAGTGTGTTAACACCTCGTGGGAGTCTGGAGATGGAAAACTGGCTTAAATTTATGCTTGCCCAGAAGTGGTTTGTATTCTTCACAGATGAAAATCATAACCTCCCTTGGAAGAGCTGGTCATTGTTTAAAAACTGTCGTTTTTACCTGTCGAGAGTCATCCAACAACTTTAGACCAGTGGTCTTCAAAATGGAGTGCCAACTGGGTGTGGGTGTGCAAGCTGATCCATTGGGCCAAATGTGGAAGGAAATATTAAGACCATCATTCGTATCTATTTTTGTCTCTTACTTTTCATTGTCTTCTCTAGCAAACACTGAACAATGTACATAGCACATTAGCATATTAGTATCTGTGTATAATTTATAAATAAGTTGCATATACTAGACGTGAAGGCAAAAAACTTTTTTACTGATAGAAGTATATGACCAAAACCTTTGTACACTATTATCTTACTGGTACAAGCACACTGGGTGACCCAGGATAAGTAATCAACAAATCATATCTGAGTGATGGATGAACAAAGCAGATGAAACTACTGCTATGTGCTCTGGTGCTCTTTTAAAGTCTTTCTTCATCATCATCCTACTTGCCCCCAATCCAATGTTTAGTATCATCCTTAAAAGTGTTCAAGAAAGAGAAATTTTGTTATCAAGAGCAAGTTGTGTCTGTAGATGGGCAACTCATAGAATTATAAAGTGACATAGATTAAACGAACAAAAAAGTAAAAGTTGGTAGGCAAAAGTCTCAATGGAGATCTGAGGTGAGCCTCAGAAAGTATTTTCCTTGATTCTACAGGGCTTTGATTATCTTGTCTCAGAATGACTTAGAAACCTAATATCGCAATACTTAGTCACCTTATTGGTAAAGAAGAAATCTCATCAGAATAGCTTATTCCTTGACATGATATTTTGGAATGTTTAGCTTTATTTAGAAATAGCCATATGTATTCAGGGGTAAACAATAAAATTCTGAGTCCAGAATATAAATGAAGCCTAAGCTATAGGTTAGAGTGTTCGAAGTTGTTATATGCTATAGGTTAGAGTGTTCGAAGTTGTTATATGCATGTTCTATACTCAGTGCAGACTATCCTCATGGTGCTCACATATGAAAGTAACATGACTTTGACAATTTATTGCAATCCAAGGGTAATGTAAAATAGTTAATGTAATGCAAAATGTTTTATAAAATATTAATAATGTAATGTAAGTATCAAATAGTTTGGAATTTGGCTAAAGACTGTATTTGAAACACAGTCTATAGGGCTAAGTGAGGGACCCTATATGACCAGCCAAGCCTCTTGAACTCAAGTGGAATCATTGCTTTCTTTTCACCATTTTAATCAGAGTAACTCTAATATATTTTGATATGAGAGAGAGAATATAACAACAACTATTTATTTTTTTAAAAATTCATGCATTTTCATAGAAATTAGATTCTGGAGAAACACAGGTATCTGCAGAAACATTTTGATGTGAGCATTTGGGAATTTATTTAGGTCTCTAGAAAATACTTCCCCTTCAAAACTAATAGTGATAATCCTATTATGTAGTGCCTACTATGTGTCAGGCTTTGTACTAGGTGCTTTAATTATTTTTCTCAGTAAATCTTCAGAGTAATCCAATGGAATTGGCAATAGACTTTGAGAGATTAAAGGCTTGCTAAAGGTCACAAAACTTGGCAGTGGTAATTCCAGATTTAAAGGTAGACTTATCTCATTCCAAATCCTCACCTCTTTAAAATTAAATCTCTTTTACTGTCATTGTTTAATTATTCAAAACCCAAGAACTACTACAGTAATATATGTACTATGTCCCATATGTCTGTGATAAATCTGGACATTTCTAGAGAGAAAAAGGAAGGGTGCTATAAGCATGTGAAGAGATGTAACATTGCACAAATATTCCCTTTTCATCCATAGCAAGATATTTGGTAGTAACGTTGCAATAAGAGGTAATGACAAAAACTGGATAATAGATATGAAAACTTCTAGGGAAAAGAAAATAATTATGAATCTCTCATGAAGGATGATCTTTGGGTGATAGAGGAGGGAGGTAATTCTTGCCTTTACAATAGTAAGGTAAGAAGCCTGCGTACTCAGTGCATGAGAAAAGAGAGAATCTAAGTGACCAAGGCTGTGGGAGAGATGCTTATATCCCTGAGAGTGAAGTTGAGGACCAGAGACAGTTAAAGAAAAGAAGGAAACCAGTGGTGGGAAGGGTGGTGGTTTGAGGAGGAGAGCAAGCTCTGATAAGCTGAAACAAAAGAGCCTCTAAAGACAGCCGCTCCTCTAATGAGAAGACCACCCTTCACTTGTTGATCTTGTTTAGCGAATATCTGAATATCCTTCCTCTTTGAAGGCAATCTCATCAATGGTGAGAGGTCAGGGGGATAAACCCTCTCCTTCCAAGTTATACCTGGTACATGACCTCCATGCAGCCAAGCAGAAGCCCTGCCAGAATTTTATATCTTTAGAGAGTGACAAAAATGAGTGGGATCCGTCAGAGACAAGTCACATTAGTTGCAAGGCAATCCATTTTCCAAGGGCAACAGAGCCATTAGTGGTATCCTTCAAAACGAGCTTTGTGGCAGAGATTTGCCTGTATCTGCCTCCTTTGGCTCCTTCCAATCCTGGCTCCATAGCCTTCCCACCAATACCCTTCCAATAAATCCCTTAGCCAAAATTTGTTTCTGTTGCTTGCAACAAGAACTGTGATTATTACACACTGAAATAGATGTTCAGGGTGAATATGATGCCTGGGAGATGTAAAATTAAAGCTTCTACTGAGAAATGTTTGGAATAACTTGGATAAGGGATGAATCATATCCCAAAGCAGTATTTGAACAAAGTTCATCCAAGGTCTAAAAGAGGAGGAGAAATGAGCAGGGCTGAGTCCTGCCAAATGTCCCATTGAAACTAAGGGATTATGGACTATCAGTTATGTGTGCACAAGAAGCCTGTCCCGATGATTTTAATGTGGAAAGCAGAGGAGCCCCTTCCTCTCTGTGCCTCTTCGTGACCCTCTTGGACTCATCGCTGGTGGCTTAGTTAATACTTTATCATGCTTTTCTTTGTCTTTTATGTATATATGAATAGTCTCAAGACCTTAATGTGACGGAAATCTACATAGATCTAGAGAGATGAAAACTAAAACAGACTCAAGTTTAATCCTGCTACTTTCTAAACGTCATTCAAAACATGCTCCTGTGAAGACTGTCTTGGGAAATTACCATAGTCATACTGACTTTGTAGAAATCCATAACTCAGCTTCCCAAAATAAGAACACACAACTGAATTCCATAATTAATCCACATTGTGGCAGTTTGTGAATTTATAAGTTATAAACTCAGTTTTGAGTACAGCAGTCCTGCTGTTCCCAGAATGTTAATTTTCATGGCTCAATCCCTATAGCAAGCTTTCCATGGCTAAATGCCTGTATTCTTCACAATCAAGGCTTGCTTAGCAATGTAAAACTTTGTAAACCAGTATTTCATTAGACCCTCAGAATAACTCTATGGGGTTAAAATGATTCCTGTTTAAAGAGTAGAAAACTGGGGCTCAGTGCGAATAAGTGTTTTATTCAACATCATACAGCTCATAAATGGCAATCCCAGGAAAGAAATTCACCATGTTTTGAAACAAAGCTTAATGATATTGTTAGAGAACATTTGTTTTTCTATAAATCTGTGTGGTATGACTATTATTTTTTTTAAGACAAGTGTAGGGCATCGTTTTGGTAGGTGGAGTATTGGAAAGTCATGCTAACTAAAAATACCTCTCTTACAGACAACTGAAAGACCACTCAGTAATGCATTGCTTTATGTTATGATTTTTTTTTCTCTCTTTGCCTATCTTCTTTTAAAAGGCAAATGTACCTGAAAGGATAACATATTGTAACAATTATTTTTATCCTGTCGTTCCTTCTAATATCTGGCTATTCAACAACAGCAACAAAACAAAACAACAACAAATGACGTCGAAACCCTAAGGTTGGAAGAAGATGCTTAAAGGGTGAAAGAGAAAGATTTGAAAGCGTGCATCTGTTCTTCACAGCTCTGCATATCCTGAGGAGCTTCCTCGCTCTCCACCTCCTGCCCCACAGGCACCCACTCTCACACCTAGAAAACAGCAACAGAGATGCTGGGATGCAGCAGATTTCACAACTTATCTTCACCCATAAAACTGCAGCTCTTAATTCTGGAGCAGAAAAAAAGAGAGGCAATGACTAAGCCCACAGGCATTTCCCTCACAGTCTTTTATTATTATTATTATTCTTGTTATTGGTTGAGTAAAGGTGTGGGGTGGTCCCATCCATCTTCAGAACCATCCACATGGAAGCCCCTAAAACTACTACAGAAGACCAGATGCAGTTGATTCATAGGAATTAGCCTAAACAAGTTTTTCCTGAATAATATGCCAAGACACAATTCCTTGTTTTACAAAACAGTAAATATGCAGAGCCTACAGGAGTCCTTACTCTTCTACAAAACTGAAACCCAAAGAGGTGAAGCTACTTTCCGTGGAGCTCTGAAATTCAGATTTCAGCCTCTCTTAGTGGTTCCTTTTAACATCTGTGCCTCTGAGTTCCAGGACAGCCCCTACTATCACCGCTTCATATTTTAAGTATCCAAGTAAATTTTCCCTCTCGGCCAGGGGTCTCCAAGCCCGGGGCCGCAGGCGGTCCAGGGCCTGTTAGGAACCTGGCCGCACAGCAGGAGGTGAGTGGCGGGGGAGCCAGAGAAGCTTCATCTGTATGTGTAGCTGTTCTCCAGCATTCGCATCACTGCCTCAGCTCCGCCTCAGATCATCAGGCATTAGATTCTCATAGGAGCACCGGTCCCTGGTGCCAAAAAGGTGGGGACCACTGTCCTAGGCAACCCACAACAGATATTCATCAATATGGGTAAGACTTGCATGTTATTAAAACAGTTTTTCTCACATAGAGGTCTTTGGTATTAGTTTATCAAAATATTAGATGTTATACTACCTTGTAAGTTTTGCAAATTTCCTCTTTATCCCCCTTTGTCTCTATATCAAAGGAAGTCAAGGTTTTTCTTTTTGCTTTTTTTTAAACAAATCCTGAAAATAGAAACAATGATTTATATAAAGAGAAAAACGATCTAGACCTTGATTAAAATTAATGGAAAATATAAATTTTATTTAACATTGCATTTTCAATTAATTTTTAATTAGCTCAGATAAAAATTATAAGAAACATACATTTCCTAAATATAAAGATAAATTTTAAAAGCATAAAAACAATTAAACAGACTGAAAAGCCAAAAGTCAAAAGACATCTCATATTTTTATTAAGGCAAATGAACAAATGGTATATTTATAAGTTTGCTTGTTTGTTTGTTTTGTAAAATTGTTTAATGAGGAGTCTAAGGCTCTAGTACTGTTGGCCAGTGGAGTTAGACCTAACTTCATCTGCATCTATCTGCATTGTAGCTTGGATCCTTGACTAATCCTGCTGAGCATAGATTTTCAATCGCCAATTCACACAGGAGACTTGAGTCCCCCCAAAGAGAAAGGCTCAGGACTCCTTGGAGAAATGATGTGCAGAAATACATATCCTAATGGGACGGCTGGTGAATGGAGGTTAGATTACAAAAACAGTCATGGGCCCCCGAAAAGAAACACATCTTAAAGGGACAAAGAGTAGGGACAAGTGAATTAAAAATAGTCCCCAAGGATGGGGGAAGTAGAGGGGTACATGTTCTGAGTCCACTATGTGGCTTAAAAAGAACTCGTCACAATCCTGTCACAAGGGAGTCTCGGCTGCATTTTTGGGAAAAAGGTGTGTGTGTGTGTGTGTGTGTGTGTGTGTGTGTGTGACCTAAAGAACAGGGTCACTTAAAAAGCTATAGCACTTTGTACTCCAAGTAAGCCCAGGAGGTTTAAAAAAAAAAAAATTGCAGGGAAAAATTACAGGAAAGAATTGGACATTTTAATAGTGAAGCAATTGTGATCTGAGAACCATCACCATTTGGACATAAATATAAATGTATTTATACATATACTCTTTTAGGCCTACAACATAGTAGCTGCTCAATAATCTTGTTTTCTAGACTGTCCCACTGCCATACTATAAGGAAGGTCAGAGAGTGAATGATACAACTCAGTCACACAATCATATATTATCCAAGACAATTTTAAAATAATTATTCTCTATGAATAGGTCCTATTGTTTTTTTGGTTTTTTTTTTTTTTTTGGCATGCTGAAAATTTTTCCATTTGTGTTGCAATGTTTCTGTGGACAGGCTGTAGCTCCTAATAGAAATTTTTTGAGATCAGAACATTTGATATGACTCATATCAATACTTCTTAACATTTTTGGATCATTAGACCCTTTTGAAAATGTGGTGAAAGCTATGGACATTCTCCTCAGAAAAGGGCACATGGGTATGTAACCCTGGAGTATACCATTTATAATCCCCTTCAATACTTCTCCTCCAACATCTCTCTCATACCTACAGTTACTCACTTGTACCCTCGGAAAATCTTCCTGGCCCTCAGTCTCACAAGCTTCTCTCCTTCTTTACCCACTCCCACTGTTCTCACAACGTTCAGACTTTCTATAGTTTATTACTTATACTCCTCTCCAAGCGGCCCTTCACCGGAATTCTTCTATCAAAAGAGAGCATGGCAAGTGACTTAGCTAGCAAGAACCTTTCTTCCTTTCCTTCAATTCATTCAGCCTCATCTATCTTTCTCCTTACATTTGTCTGAAACTGCATCCTAAGATTGGGTGAACTCTTAGGTGAAGGGTGAAAAAGACAGAGACCTCTCTTGAGAGAGTGGATGAGGGAAAGAATCCAAACCCCTAAAATACCAAATTTCTTTATGGAAAAGGAGAAACATCATGTCATTCTCAGATGTCAATACAGTTGTCCCTATCCTCTTATGCATACATAAATTTTAAAAATAAAATTGAACATGATATCTCTCCTGGGAGTGTGGGGGATTGGATCCAAGGAAATTAGGTTCAGAAACTTTCAGGTTAAGATTGAGATTTTGTTTGAGTCTTTTTCTCTGGTTGGCTATGGGGCAAAAGATTCATTTTAGTCCAAAAAAAAAAAAATTATCTAGAAAATGTCCATAGTCTAGCATCTCAAGTAATCATATCTATTGATTGTTTTGGCGCTCTAGTAGAACACTATAAAGGTATCTTCTGGACTCCTGGGATACAATCCATAAAAAAGAAAAAAATCAAGAGTATAATAACCTGCACCTCAAATGCAGGTAATAAAAACCACCTGGAAACACATTCCAGGTGGCCTGGAAAGACACAACATAGCACAAAAAAGGAAGAAATCAAACTGTCCTCCTGGCCCACCAACTTTCTCTTCTCTTAGTTCTATTCTCCCTGGTTAAAGTTATTTGATGGAATTAGGATTCCAGAGGAACATTTTCCTCTGGAGGTCTGCATTGCTGTGTTCTTTTATTTAGACATAGTATGGACTTTCATTTAACAAATACTTATTAATAGTCCTTAGGTACCATGTTAGCTGCTGTAAGGATAAACATGATTTAGTCTCTGTTCTCAAGTGGCACGATAATCTATTAGGAATTATATCCAGTCAAGAGGCAATTATATGAATCCCTAAAAGGTACCCCTAACCCTGGATTGGAGCATCAAAACAAACAAACAAACAAACAAAACAAACAACCAAACAAAAAAACCGGCTTTCTGAAAGAAGTATACCCAAGTTGAGCACTACAGGGTGATTAGGACTTAGCTGAGTGAAGATAAGGAGAGTGAGCCAGGCAGATTTATTCTCTGGAAAGGGAAGTTCGAAGTGGAGAATATTGGATGAAAATGTTTAGCCTCAGATTCAGCCTGTGAAGCAAGACTACAGAAGATGGTGTAGAGAAAAACAGATGTTCATTAAAGGGCTAATTTAGTCCTTGAACTTGAAGCTTGTGATGGTCATAGCAATGGCTTAGTATATAGGACAGAAGATAGCACAGACATTCAGCACTTCTGTTTTGAACTGATATAAGAAGGAATAAAGTAAGAGATTTTTTTCTGGATAGTTTATTTCCAGGCAGTTTTGGGTAGTGTGCCATGATGGGAAAATTGGCAGTTCTTATGTATCATCTTCCTTGTAAGCTTTATTATAAATATTATAAATTCTATTATTCAAATTATATTAATTCAGATTCCAATGCCAAAGATAATGTATATCTAAGTTATTGACAGACTTGGGTTATCCATGCTGTTCTTTCAGTCTCCTACCTACATTAATGAGTATAATTAGAAGATGATAATGGGAGTCATCTGCATGATAAGTTTTTTGGAAAAATAGATTCTTTCATTCCAAAAGTACTCAAATTTTCAAATCATAACATCTCCTAGAATGATCACTGAACTAGAGAAATTAATCTAGTACCGTACTCAAGACTCAGGTGATCTATAATTGGTCTATTGCAGAGCCTTAAGGAAATTATCTAGATCCTATGACTTTGGGAAAACAAAGTCTTTTTCTGACAATTTATTCTTCTACTCAGTACTAGATGAATCTATAGTCCTAAAAGTTACATATCTTCCACAGCTGGGGTCTCTCAGCCATTGCCTTATTATTATTTTTTTTATGCTGGAATCATATGAGAAAACTAAGAAGATATGTAAGCTTTAATAATTTGTTCCAAAGCTGAGATCATTCTAAGCAGGTAGCACTACGCTTGTAGGGCTTTTTTTTTTTTTTTCTTACTCTTTAGAATAGAAAATTATTACTTTGAAACAACTTTGGTTGGTAAAAGCACCCCCTCAGAATAAGAGTAACAATGAATGATGTCTCTGTGTGCTCTATAAAGATACTCAGAATATTTCGCAATTTGTAATGTGACGTGGGTCCAGACATAAAGTGACTTGGGTCCAGGCCCTGATTTCTTATGTCATGTTTCCAGCACTAAGACTTACCCAATGGCTATGTTCTGGTTTAAAGGCTCATTATGGAGTGAGTATTTACAGCCAATGCTTTGCCTAAATCAGAGAAGAATATACTGCTAAACTCTTATATCGGGACTCAGAAGTATATAATCATCCACTTTTCTTAGCCTCAGTGTCCTCATGTAGAAAACATTGTGTAATTTTAGAAAAAAACTTAAGGTAAGAAAGCCCATTTTGAGTCTTTGTTCAGTCACTTACCAACTGTGTATTCTTCAAAACTTATCTAACTTAAGTCTTATTGTCTAGATTTTACTGCTGGGAAGATAACACTTACCTCACAGGGTAGTAAGAATTAATGAAATAAAATAAAACAAAGTGTTTCACAAAGTAGACATGTGTAATTTTATCAGATAGTTCCCTTTGCCAAAGCAGGAACATGTAAACATGCTTTCAAATGAGCAATTAGAGGCTTGAAATTATTAAATTAGCCTTTCAATTTTTCGATATGCATTTTGTTTATCCCTTCATTCAACAAATATGTATTAACTCTAAATTTCTAGTTTGTAATCACCATAGAGAATTTTAGGTGTTGAGAATAGTGTGGTACTCAAACCACACTTTTATTGGTGACAAGCTCTGGTTTCTAAGATATAGGGAGTGAGCCAAGTGTCATGATGATATCGAGGGTCAATTTGCATATAACATTTTCATTAATGTAAGCCTTTCAAACCACTCATTGAGCCCAAATTCTGAATTCACCGAGCTGTCAGAACTGTAAGCCATACCAAGAACACTTTGTAGAGTAGCACTGTTCTGTAAAAATAACTTTTTCTTATATTTAAAAGAAAAAAAAAACCTGAAAGATCCTGGAATTCCATTTCTTTCAGAAAGAGTAGCCATATTTGAATTTTCTTAGCAGCTTGCTGAGAGAGTGCAAAGCTAACAAGAATCAAAACAGACTCTTTACATAGTTTGTTTGGGTCTAGAGGAAATCTGTCCATGAGCTTTTGTGAGGGGGCCAACATGTCAGCATATGCCTGACTACAGTGAGTTTATCTTTCAATTGATTTAGTCCATTCTGGAGAATCGAGATGATGCAAGAGTGTGGCATATAATCCAGTTCTTTCTCTTTTCATTGACAGAGGTGATAGAAATGTCCTTATTCTTGTAGGTCACTTGATAAGAAATAATAGACTCAGAAACTGTACTTAAATTCCTATTACGATTTTTTTGTTGTTGTTCATGCTTGAAGATGTTATTAACATATGGTGTGATTTTTGCCACAGTAATGGTTGTCAATAGTAAAGAGATGGGATGGATCCATAATTCTGCCGCTTTGGGGTTTACATACAATTTCCTAGAACATATGTTCTATTAGTGGAGTCTGAAGTAAGTCTTTGGCCTTCTAGAAATGCTCGGAATTGAGCTGCAAATATGGTGGCCATACTTATGAGCCATTCTCACAAATAACTCTTAATTTTGGATATTCCAAGAAAATATCATCCTCTATTCAATTTTTCTATTTCTTTGGAGTCTATTGGTAGACATGTATAGCAAGGGTATAAACTGAGACTAAATTGAGATTATACAGCTGAGGAGAGAGCACCTTAGGTTTCTTTTTCTCTAGGCTATTTGTACAAGCTATAGCCACAGAACTCTGGAGAACATGACAGTAGGTGCCAGAGAGGTACAGCCTATACCTGACTACAGAGTGGCCATGCCCAGCAGCTTGTTCTCATATAGAAACATGTGAAGTGCTGCCAAGGCCACTGAAATACTTGAAGTGTGTGGAGCAGGGGAAGGTGAAGGGAGTTGAGGTCTCACAGAAACAATAGAAGCATTTCAATGCTTTAATACTGAAATGCCAGTGCAAGGCGGTATAAATACCAATGGCAGTCTTATTCCTATCCACAGGCTCATGTGAACTGGTGGCATACTGTTATGCATCAATCAAAATATTATTTGAGAGCCTAACATACCCAAGGTACACACACACACACACACACACACACACGCACACGCACACGCACACGCACACACACAAACACACAGTTAAATGTAGAAGATACTTATATTAACAAGGTTTAGGGACAGAAAAATAATTTTAAAATGCGGGGGAATAAGAGTCTAACAAAATTGTGCATGCTAATCTTGTTTCCGGTTAAGCATCTACTGAATAATGTTGGGTCTCTGAATAAAACATTAAAAAAAAAAAAAACCCACAGGCTTTAATTCTGGCTTTTCTTAACTTTTCTTGGATATGATTGAGTTTTCCTATTAATATTTGGTACATTCTTCAGCTATAGAATAAAATAATTCTAGCAGATGGAGGTTGAAGAGAGCTTGCATAGCTGACCCTGAACATCAGGAAACAAAAAATATGCCAGGTCCATCACTATCAATATTATTCCCTCTCCCTTTTTCTTACATTGCTTCCAGCTGTTTGTCTCCAAATGAATGCTATACCTGGACATCAAGATCAAAGAAGTCGATTATCAGCTGGCAGAATCTCCACTGACTGCCCTCCCCTTCTTTAGTTCCTAGAAATTCTGAACTCTCCACCGTGTCCTCTGCTTGCTTGTTCCCGCAGGTGTTCCTCACACATCTTCTTTATCCCTAAGTCACGTTTGCTATCAGCTTTGCCTGAGATGCAGCCCTCCCCAATTTCTCTCTGCTTCCTCCATCTTATTATCCTAACAGTCTTTTCTCACTCTGGTACTCAAGTAAGTAGAGTCTTGTGCCAAAGTTATGAGGTAGTAAGCAATATAATGTGTTCAAGATCTCTAAGAAGCTGAAGGTAGCTCGTGCATGACTATGAAAAACTTTATATGGGATGAATTAGAAAATATAGTTTAGTTAGATAAACTCTTACAGTTCAGCAACAAAAAATTTGAATTTTTATCCCAAGTACAATACAATGGCTTTACAAAGTGGGAGGCGTAAACAATATATGTTGAACATTCACGAAGAAAAGAGTTGTGTTAGAGAAGACTTTGCCGAGAAAAAGGTCTTTTAAGGGTGGATAAAATATGCATTGACGAAAAGGAGGCAGAGGCAGTATAGATGTAAAAGTTAACTCTGGATGATGCTAAATTGGTATTTCTGGCTGGAAAGATGTGTTTGGGGAGAGTAGTTAGTAATGGATAGGTGTGGAAAACCAGAGTGGAGCCATACTGTGAAAGGCCTTAAGCTTAGACCGATGAATTTGTATTTTATTCTTCAGAACTAGCACTCTCCTGTGCCTTTTACTTATTTGTCTCCCAGAATCAGCTTTGGGTCCTATTTGCTCTCCTTATCCATCTGCCTCATGGTGAAAGGGTTCCTGCATCTGTTCTGAGTCTCTTGTCAATTTCTCCATGAGACAGATGGTCTATTTCTGTTTCCAGACTTTGCCAGAATCCCCCTGAGTTTTTCATCCTCTATCCCCGAGAACTTATTGCCAATGCAGCAACAGATACCATGTGGCAGATAAGTTTAGAGAATAAGTTTTATTAGATTTATTCACCAAGGAGTCATTCCAACACATTAACTAATGTCCTTAACAATAAGTAGCACCTTCTGATCATAAGAAGTAATGGCTAAGAAGAAGGTCAA
Source organism: Pteropus alecto (assembly GCF_000325575.1). NCBI lineage: Eukaryota > Metazoa > Chordata > Mammalia > Chiroptera > Pteropodidae > Pteropus > Pteropus alecto. Next base: position 24,097,269 of record NW_006442484.1, read on the forward strand.
AACCATTTAGATTGGAATCAAGTCAAACTGTTTTTATTGGTTTTCCTTGGAGATTTTATTACTTTGTTTTTCTTCCATGAGATGATTTCATTATTAGATTCATCCTTTTGGATGGACCAAGAGCAAAGAAAGTTAAGATACTAGTGCTGTCCTGTCTTTTAAATTGGGGCCTGTTACCCTGTTTCATATTCCTATGCAGATCTAAATCAAATATCATAATCATTAGCTCCCAAATTTTCTAGTTTGCCTCTTCAACCATTACCAAAGCAATATAAGAGTCCTTCTTTGTGGGTCAGCTGGAGTCAGAATATCTTCTTGCCTATTCACATTATTAACTTTAACTAGATCTCTGCTATATCAACATGGCAGATTGTGTCTCGCTAAGAGTATCCTGTGTTCATCCTATAAACCAGCTATGACTGGTTGGAACTCATGATTTCCTTGAGTTCCATAGCAACAAACTGCTCTTGGGTCTTTAACCAACCATCATAAACTGCATGCCAGGAGTCATGAGCAAAGGGGAACCAGCCCAAACTGGGCTGAATCAGTATAAGTTCATTCTCCACTTGAAAAAAATCCCTAAATGCTTTCCCTAGATATAGTAAACCCATGGAAATTTTATGTGTAAGAGAGTCATTGATGTATTTAGTACCCAGGATTCGATTTTCTCCAGGTAGGTATATGCAGCCACATGGTTTGACCCCTAAGCATAATGTCAAACTTTCACTGTGCATTTTGAAGTCTACAATTACTGAGAATAATTTAATTAAGATGCCTTCAAAGATGGTCTGAAAGACAATGAGCTCTCACTGATGTGACAGATGTCTCCAGCCGAAATGGAATTGTTGTGGGTAACCAGGTACAGAGTTTTTAAGACTTGTACCTCAGTCTTGAGAGCAAATGGTTTTCTGCTAATTTTTTTCAGACTACACGAAATTTTGTTCTTTCCTATTAATGGGTTCAGTTGAAAGATGGACCTAAGAAGGCTAAGGGAAAAGAAAGGAATGGGAGGAGAGGATTATTATACTTAGAAATCAAATCTGTGTTCATTTATAATGGAAAATATCATCTTTAGGAAAAGATGAAAACTCATTTTTTTAAAAAGCTTAAAGTCTTTCTCTTTTCAGAGTTCAATAAGATACCTACTAGTTCTAAAGCTTTTGAGGACTTTGCCTCGAACACCACTAAAGAACTAGTCTCCTTAAGCATTATAATACTATTTTAAAACCTAAGAAAAGTATTTTTTTTTATTTGAGGATAATATTTTAAAGCAGATCAAAAGATTGACCTAAAGCCCTGACAGCTCACCTTTGTAATATTCACCTCTCAGAGCAGATCTTCATCTCATTTCACATTCATTATTAGAATCTCACCTTTTCCATTTAAAAAAATTCTGGTAGAATGCATGCTGACTTACAGTTAAAAGGGAAGAAAAAAAAGTCAAAACAGTGAAAGAGTCCTTCCTTTGTCATGTTCGTACTTGCTGAAAACGAGATCAGGCAGAGAATCCACGCATGAATGTGCCGCGGGCACACATACATGCACTTTTCCCTTTACATCCCTAACACTCATAATCTATAAAAGCTTATATAACATTCTACAGACCTCATGAGTTAATCTCTTCTCAGAGGACGAAATGGAAACACATTACTGGAAAAATGTGAGACCTTTCAACTATGTATTTTGAATGAAAATGGTAGCCACATTTTGAGTCCCTTAGCTTAGCTAAATTTCTTGGTCACCTCAAATCTGGCAGAGTGTCTCCCAGAAATATTTCTAACTAGTTAATCAACCAGGACATATACTAGTGTCTAGACTAAACCTCTAGAGATAGGAAAATGAGGCCCTTTCTTACCAGAAATGGAGAAATTTTGGTCTTGCCTTTGCCAAATTCCAGTTTCTCTCCCTCTGTGTGTTCTTTCCATTCTGGTTTCAACCAGAATGTTTGAGAAGTGGGTCCTGGTTTGATTTTGAAATCTTCATTTTTGTTTTTGTTTTTGTTTTATGAAAGTGGAAATAAAAAAGGGTAAATGACTTACTTTTCTGTCCTTGGAAAAGACAAAATCTACATGGGAAGAGTGGACAGAGGCTAACATGAACTACTTTAGAAATTTGCTCTCAATTTAATCTTAATGTATATGAGCCCAGGACATATTTAAAATAAAGATGCCTTGGTCTTCTAAACAACCGAAATCTAAAGCAGCTCCTGACATTATTCCTCCACAATCTCTTGCACTCCCTTTTAGTTTAAACAGTACTTATCCCTACTGAATAGAGTACTGATACCAGAGTACTAAAAGCCAGAGTACTATAGCCTGCAAGAAGCAAAACCAGCAGAGAGAATATGCCCTTGCTCTTGTCACAGTACATTTTTAGAACTAAGCAGCTGATTTTATTTTCTAATGAAAAAAATCTGTGAGTAAATTTTAATTGTGCTGTGAGGGAGAAAAAAAAAAAAATTTGCAATTGAATCCAATTACAACTCATTTGTGATTAAGATTTAGTATTTAATATTGATGGGTTTATATTGTTTTCTTATTGCTGTCTATGGAAAATTCAATATGAACAATATATTGAACACAAAATACATAAATGCCCATTGTTTCTTTACTCTATAAAGATTGGATTGGATTTATATTGTAAATATAAAAGAATCATTAGTTACAAGTATTTTAAATGAAAACATGAATATGCAGAAATGAAAAGCACCCACCAGAGTTCCTGACTAACGAAACTCCTTAAGACATTACACAGCATTTAACATAGAGATAACAAATGAAAAATCGGATTACCTTCAGATAATAAACCTCTCCAATTCCCAAACTTCCTCTTGGCAAAACATGTAAAGAAAGATAATTTTCTTTGTGATTTGTCAGAAATTAGACTTGACAACAGCTGTTTGATTTAATAGTTAAGCAGTTCATTGTCCAACTTTGAACTCTATCATGGACAGACAAAAATTTGTTGTCTCAATCCTTCCAGTATTTTCACTCCAAGTCAATGATCTCACAGGATGGGAGAAGCTACCTTTAGCTTTAGAAATTACACTTAGTTTGCATAAGGAAGAGAAAACAAAGCATAATCACAAACGCTCACAACCACAGTGAGTAACAAAGGGAGCTAGTTAAGTGATCTACAGTTTATATAAGCAAAATCATAAAGGCAGAAATGTATCCAAAATATGCTCAAAAGCATTTAAAAATGAAAAACATTTATATTGAATTTTAAGTAATAAAGAAAGGATGCTCAGATCATAAATAGGTTAAAAGCTAAATAGAGAAAGTACTGAAAAAAAAATACCCCAAATTTAACAATTATTTTATCTACTTTGAGAATTATAATTTTCTTCTTTATACTTTTGAAATGTTCCAACTGTATAATTGGCATCTATTATTTTTTAAATTGAGAAAATACAGTGTTATTTATGAGAATAAATGTGAATTAATATTTAATCCTCTGTGGAAAAGAAGGTGTCATCAAACCCTGAGGGAAAAATATGGCTTTCAGGTGCTCGTTTATTATAACCCCTTTCTTAGCAAAGCTAAAAGACACTGAGAGCCAAAGGGAGAGAATCAGGCTAATTAAGATTTGCTCCAACAAAGCTGAAGCCATGGATATTGCATTCCCTCTGTCCAACACCAGTGTGTTTTCTTGGCCAAGGCTCATTCCATAGCAATTGCTTCACTCACCTCAGATGTTCTTAGCTTATCCCCAGTGCCATGATTCAGCTGAGGTAAATGGCTTTTTCCAGTTCTATTCCCAGCAACCTCTGTCACTTAGGCCTTCTAAGCAGAGTGCTCACTCTTGGGAACAACCTTCCCATAATATTTTGGCATTTAAGATATATCAAAATGAATGAATTCTGTAAATCTAAAATTTGCTGAACTCTCAACATTAAACCTCCTAGGGTACCTTACATAAAAGAAAATGACAGTTTTTCAAGCTTCGTAAAAATACTTTTTTATTCTATTAACGGAGTAGAAGCAGAGAAACTGTTTTGTGTGACTGTTTCCTAGAGCAGAAATGGCAGCTGAGTCCTCACAGGGTTAACGGTGCTAGAGAGGAGGACAGATTGCACCTTAAAAAACTGGGAAACTTTAGGACAGAGTTAGGCTGTGTGAAGAAAACTAATATTTCAAATTCAAATACTGGGGAACTTAATATCAATATCAGGAAGGGCCAAAGGCAGAACCTGAATTCAGGGGCAGTAGATCGAAGAGTCTAGAACAAGGTAAAATTGAGACTGAACCAAAAATATTTCATAGAGGGAATAGTGAAGCAGCTTTATTGGGTCATAATTGCAAAGAACATCTGGTGTGCTGGGCCTCATTTCTGAGACAACAAAAGTGACAAGTTGGACAAGATTAAAAAGCTAGAGTGTACAATGCATCATTTTGGGGCTATTTAAAAAGTCTTCAGTAACTCGTACCTTTAAGATACTCATTTCTATATATAATATAGGCTTTAAAAATATACTCAAGTTTCTCATTTAACTGTTAAAGAAAAAGATTAATAATATAACTTTATGTAGGTTACTTGGCTACTAGTAAGCAATACTAAGTCTCATAGAATGGTCAACACAAGCATAAAAAGTGTTTTATTTGGTAAATATTAACATCCATTTCTGTATCTAAGATTCTAATACATTGTCATCAGTGAATCCTAACCCCCATATAGAAGGATTAATGTCAGTATGCCACAAATAAAATGCAATATGCAATTAATTTGTTGACCATCTGAGTTCTCAAAGACAATGTTTATAATAAAACTGAAATAAGTGGTATCTTACTCATTTAAAAAATATATTACTGTAACTTGATGTTAAGGCATAGTAAAAGATTGGAAAGGAAAAGAGACATAGTTCTTGCCTTTAAGAAACTTGAAATTTAATGGACAGAAAATGGATATGAAATATTTTTAACATTAATAATAGTAATGGCCAGACTAGTCCCTCCAGCTGGAATGGCCTCACCACCATCATTTCTCCCTTCTTCACTGCCAGATGAAGCACACCTTCCACCTCCACCCCAGCAAAATACCAGGTACACCACGCAAAAAGGAGCACATAGGAAGTATATCTAACCCTTGTTAGCTTCTTTGTCATTGAAGAATCCCTCCCTGTTTCTCATAAAGTATAAAGCAGCAGCTCTTCTGGCAGTCCTTGAGTGAGAATAATAATTACCTGTGCTTATTGAAGATCTACTATATGCCCAGTCCTGTACTAAGTACTTAATATGCATTGTACTATGAGTGTTTCCTGAACTCAGGATCCAGTTTTGAGACAGAATAATTGACTGATGAAGAGGCAGGTCCATAATAGCTATTAAGATGAGACATTTTGATCTGTAAAATGCTAATCTGTCAAAGGTACTATTAGAAAGTATGTAGATTACTATGGCTGTGCACCTGAATGTGCCTGATCTCATCTGATCTTGGAAGCTAAGCAGGGTCGAGCCTGGTTAATACTTGGATGGGAGGCTATCTAGGAATACCAGGTGCTGTAGGTATTTAAAAAAAAGAAAAAAGAAAAAAGAAAGAAAGTGTATGGATTAGACCCTCACCCGTCCCAAGGCTAGTGAAAGAAGTCCTTCTGACTCTGAGTCTATGAGAAAGGGAAACACACATTCTATTTAGAGGAAGAATGTCTACAGAAATATTTTTAAATAGTGAGATAACAAGCAACGAAGTCTGAAAAGTAGAGAGAAATGATTCTTTTTTAAATCCCTGAAATTTAAAACATTTTTACGGGGAAAAACACATTTTCTGTTTGGGGTCATTCATTTCCAATATCTCATATCTTCCATCATTCTTTATATTTTCTTCATGTTTGAATTTTAATTAATTGCTAGTACTTCGTTTTCTTTATTTGCCAAGAAATATAAAAGTATAATGATAATCACATGAAAACACCTTTCAAATGCTGAACTCCACTTTTCACTTACTTTTGTGTGCTTGTGTCCCAGGGTTGGAAGTACTAGAAACGGTGTTCTGACGAAATTGGACAGCTGCCTTTTATCCTAAGGCTGTATGGACGACAGTCAGGCTATGGATCCAGTGCATTTTAGACTGAGAACTACTTGGCCTAGAATAATAGAAAGATTGTACAATATCAGTGATTTGATATTCCCTATTAGCATGTAGAGTTAAATCGAATCTATGTATATTAATTAAAATATGAGAGCACTTATTTCTCAAAGGATTTCCCAAATGATCCAGTAACTGAGGAATTTATGACTATATCCTCATTGCATTGCTTTGGATTATGGTAAACCACCAATCACAAATGGCATGTCTTGGGTCTAGGTCATATCTGAACCAAATTGCATTTGGGGATGTGAACCAGAGTTTAAAAAGTGAGAAAATATACAGAAGAGTACAGATTTCTGAATTTTTTTGGACAGTCGCCCTGGACAATAATCACCTGTTGCACAACACTCACTCCCTTTGGACAGGGAGTGTTATTTTCCATTTTGCAAAAACAAACTCTACTTAACTGCACCATGCCCTCTTCGCTTTTAATTTAAATTATCTGCATATCTCTGTTTTCATTTCAGTTTACATCTCTAGGCGTAGACTCTGACATGAAAGTCACAGTTTTTGAAAGTGGTAAATACCTTTAAAATTAAATGATATTGTACATAGATATCTGTAGCATAGATAAGAAAAAGAAATACAGCATTAACTTGCAAATGAATACTCAGTTTGAAAAATACCTGGAATATTCTGGATCTTGGTTTGGCAAATACTGTGAGTAAACTCTATTGTCCACTGCTGTGAATGGATACATTGTATTTTTATTCATTTGCATGTTGAAATCATAATAATCTGAGCATGTTTGAATCGTATGTACTATAAAACTGAGGGCCAGTTCCCTCAAGCCATTACATTTAGAGGCTGGTATTTGATCTATCAAGTTTCTATAACTTTCATCTCTTCTGCATTAATCTGTGCTGAATAAACGAGTATTGTCCTCCAAAGCAAGCTGCAATTTGCGTTGTTTCCATTAGATGGCGCAGAAGATTTTTAAGGTCCCAAATACACAGGCACATTGGAGAATTCTGTGTAGGATCAGCTGTGTTTAAACACCAGCAATTTCAGTTCCACCACACTTTTGCAGCAGGAACGTAATTTAAAGTATTTTCTAGGGAGGAGTTACCTTATTTTATACCTAATAAAATATAAAACCATTTCCTTTAGAATTGAGGTCTGATTTTTCTTGGTTTATAGCCCCATTTCTTATCAAACTTAAGAAAAATAAATAGTTATATCAAGTATTGCAAAAGACATAGGGGAGAAAAAAAAGGACACTTACACAACAAGGAGCAAGGGTCAAAGCTGAAGCCCACATGGTATTAACCAAAATAGAAATAAATTAAAACTTTGCAGTTGTATATAATTAATTACCAGACTTTGCTGCCAGTCCATGTATAGCCATTTTTGTTCAACTGCCCTTTGAGTCTTTCTACTCCTACTAATACTAGCTTTTTTATTTTTTTATTTTTTATAATTTAGAATAGGAAATGGCTTTCAATACTTTGGATAAACTTGAACTTAGTCATATCTAAGTTCTTATATTATTACAAGTGCCAATCATTCTGACCATTACATATCCTCATTTGTGATATTCAGAGTTTCTGGGGGTCCTGGAGAACTCTTGGCATTGCCTTTTGTTAGATTCTAGGGTAAAGTGTTCCATATTAATTCCCTTGGAAATTAAAGGAATTCAACTAAGCCCTGCACTTGATTCTTTCTGGGCCATATGTGGAGAAAGAATTTGAGCCCAAACCATTAAGATGTCTGTTGACCTGGCTTGGACATCCTTAATTCTTCACTTCACATGTGTTGAAAAAGGCTATGAGATCTCCCACAAGATCATGCAATGCACTGGCTAAAGTAAAAGCCCGATGTTTTACATAAACGGAAAGAAAATTTTCTACCAGATCAGAGAGCTCAGTGTACTTGAACCAAAATTCATTTGAGCACATAGTAAAAGGACACTATATCTACAAATTGCCCTTGTTGTCTAATGCCCCATAATTAGCCCAATCTCTTCTTCGAGTGGGCTCATTTCCATTATCCTCTTCTGTACAGTAGAATAAACATTGATGTTTCAAAGTCAAGCCCATCTTGGAAAATCATAGCTTCAACTTAACACTGAGCCATGGTGATAATGCTAAAAACTGGACCGCTTCGACCATCTCTCCATGGATAAATGAGCACAGGATAGTATAAGGAAATAATGGCGGCGGGGCTACGTTTAATTTGGGGTCCTCTCCGTCCTCCTTGACATAGCTTGTCAGTGATGGAGAATGTGAAGTTATTATTGATATAATATGTAGTCCAATTTCAATAGAAATGAAATGGCTCTAAGGTGAATTAAGGACTCAGGGTAAAATCTGCACACCTTGGGAAAACAGTACAGGGAACAATGAGTCATTGTTTCAGAGGATGTCTTGGATACAGAACAATTAGATGTAAGAGGATTGCAGGCTTAACTGAGGTGGCTTAACTTAAAATCAGAAAAACAGAGGGGATGAACTCCATGAGGTCTTTATTAGTATAAACCTCTCTTAGGACTCTTTTATGATGATACTAGTGGCAGATTTCATTTAGCACAATTAGCATAGCCGATCAATTTGAAAGAACTGAAATTAAACATTAAAAAATTACAACTAGGATTAGGAGAATATTATGACATTCTTCCTGAGTGCTGGACAGTGCATCAGAAGATCTAAGTTCAGTTCATATTCTCACTGATATTATGTCAAAATTCATCTCACTAAAGCTACCTTTCATTGATTCTACTTTTAGTCACATATATAGCTATAAAAACAGATACACAGTATGGTAGTTTTCTTGCCCTATATGAAGTAATCAGCATTTTGGGGGGTCATTTTCATTCCTTCAGGTCCATAACACACACACACACACACACACACACACACACACCCCTTTAAATCCTAACTTTTCTGAGAACCCATATCTCTTGCATATTTTCAATAATATGTATTCATCTTTAGAAAATTATTTTTTTAACTTTTTATTTTATAAATATTTGATCATTGTGATTGCATACTTGTAACCACACATATTTGTTCAAATCGAAATAACACATGTTCACTTCTAAATAATAAAAGCTGTGAACTTGATGATATGACAATAGCACTAATATCAATCCAACAAAACATGACGATATTTCAAAAATTAAAAATACCAACTTTTAAAGAAATGGTCAAGAAGCAAAAAGACAGGAATACCAATACAATAAGATCAAAATGGAAAAAATTGACATTAAATGATATTTGGGTATTGGAATTAAGCACTCTAATTTTCACTTTTAGTCATTTTATTATTATTTTTTCAGATCTGAAAAAAAAGGCATTTAGTTGGGTCAAAATCAGATGTTACTCTACAACTTCCATTCTGAATTCTTTAATGGATTCTGCTCTTTTATCAATTCTGAGTAGAGAAAATAATTGTGAAGGGAGAAATTTGGGAGAAAGGCTAACTTTTTTTTTCCTTTCGTTTTCTAAATTTTCTAATTAAAATTATTGGAGTGACATTGGTTAATAAAATCAAATAGGTTTCGAATGTACAATTCAATAATATGTCATATGTATATTGCATTGTCTGTTCACCGCCCAAAGTTAAATTTTCTTTCATTACCAAATATTTGGCCCCCTTTACCCTTAGCTACCTACCCCCACCTCCCATTTCCTCTGGTAACTACTAATCTACTGTCCATGTTCATGAGTCTCAGTTTGTTGCTTTCAGTTTTACATTCCACATATAAGTGAAATCATATGGTTCTCAACTTTTTCTGTCTGAATTATTTTGTTCAGCATGATAATCTTAAGTTCCATCTATGTTGTTGCAAATGGCAATATTTCATCTTTTCTTATGGCTGAGATATATCTCACTGTATATAAGCGATACATCTTTATCCAATCATCCATTGAAGGACGCTTTAGTTCTCTTGAATGGTGAAAGTCTTTTGGATGCGAAAGCCACTGTTATCAACCCATATTGAGTTTGATTTATGTTATAGATTGTCTTATCCAATACTGGAGATAAGTTTGGACAAGTGGTGATGGCACCATCACTTCTGATCTCACCTGGAAAGGTGGAACAGAGCTAGAAAAAAACTATCAAGTTATTAGGGAAGAGCATAGTTAACAGGTCCATATAAAGGTTGAACACATGACCCTGACCTGGAACTAATAACAACAGTACAATTTTCCTTTTACTATTAAAGAAAATCTCTCTCCCCCACCCCTGAGAAACACCTGTGTCATATGAGGTATAAATGGGCGTTCTGGAAAAAAGAAAAAGATTTCATGAGTTCAGAAATCTCTGGTTATTCTTTATCCCTCTTTGAGATTCGCAATGTACACTAACATAGTAAATATCCTGAGAAAAACAGCTCCAAAGAGCCCTGGTTAAGAGAATGTTTCTAAACTTAATTGGCCAGTATCAATATCTAACATGATATATGAGTATACTAGCTTGAGGAGGAAGTAGAAGTTAAAATGTATATTAAAGTTAACAATATAAAGAAAGGTTTTCAATTCCTAAATGTAAAAAAAGTTTCTAAGGAGAGCCTACTTTTCATCCATTCATTCTAATCTTCCATTAGGCAATACCCAGGAGAGCATGTAGCCATAACCACAAAATGGAGAAAACTGATTTGGCCATCTTCTAAGGTCCTTGAAATGATTTCCATTGGGAAAAAAAAGGTAGTCACAGGTCAATTTGCTGTAATAGGCTAAAGTATAAAAAAAAATTATATTATAAAAAAATTGAAATTCGTCTGCAACTTTTTAGACTTTCTTTCCACACTTTATATTTCTTTCTGTGTGTCTTTACCATCACATCATTACTACATCATCATAGGAAAGGAAGGTTTAACTGCCATTAAACCTTAGTGTAAAGAAATCTGTACTTACACATTAAGCCTCTTAACAATTACTATAAAATAAAATTTTCTATTCATATTAAAGAAATTTTAGGCAGTCAAAACTTAGAGAAGGGTCTTGAAGTAGAAAATTATGACATATATGGGTCTACTAGTCTTATTTAATTTTAATTTCCTCTTAATATAAAGTTCAGCCACATTTTATTCTTTATAGTTTATAATCTAAAATAAATGGATTTATCTCATGACTAAGGACTTTCAGTGTGGGGTGTGTGTATAGTTCATATCTGTAAATATATACTCTCATGAAGTAATAGTGACAATAAATGAACAGTGTTTTGTCATAAATAGATTTTACCTAGTGAGAAACGTGCCTAGACAAGCTTTGGCAGTTCTGTTCAAATATGTGTATGAGTGACACAGATTTCTCAATTCACCTTACCGGATGACTTCAGGGCAAATTGTCAGGTAGATGTACAACAGGAGACCAAGATACTTTTGTTTTTATTTTCAGCTAGCACTTGTATATTTGAGATTTTTCACTCACCATTTTTGCAAAATCTGCTCAGAATATGAGAGGAAGAAATATATTGTATGGAAAGATGGATGCAGGACAAATGCAAGGACAGAGGATGAAATGAATGCCCTAAACACAACAGGCCACATAGAGGAGCACAGCCCTCAAATGAGAAGTCTGCCCAACAGTTTATTCCCTATAATGATTTACTATCATCTCATTGACTTTCTCAGAATAGTCACATGAGAATCACCATGAAAGAAAAAGGGATGTTACTAAAAAGGGATGTTACTAATCAAAGAAAAAAGAAGGCAAGTACTAAAAAGCATGAGCAAAAGAAACATGTGAGATGCTCACTATCCCATAGCACTATTTACTTTGGGAGAGCTGCACTCAGGAGACATTATGGCTTAGACTCAGACCTGGGAGAAGCAAGGTGGTAAAGGCTAAGTGTAGATCTACCTAGCCATGGGCAACATTCACTTTCTGCAATTTAGGGATGTTTTAATTGCAAGGAACAGAAAATCCAATTAAGACAGACCCTATTAAAAAAAAACCTTAGGAAATTTACCTGCCCATTTAACTAAAATCTAGTGGTAGAATACACTTCATTCAGGAGCCAAATGAATGCTCGAGAGGCTGTTTCTGTATTTGTGTTGCCTCCGCTTCACATCCTTGACGTTATGGTTCTAGCTTCAAGTAGGTTCTCACCCTATGGTCCCAAGGTGGCTGCCAGCAATAACTGGGGCTGAGTGCTTCCTTGTTTGCATTTGTCAAGGAAGGGAACAGTCTATGTCTCAGCAATCTCAGCAAAATTCCCCGGGTTCATTCTGGTTGGAACAACTTAGAACACAAACCAATGTGCTCAGACCAGGGTAATATAATGTATTATGATGTAATATAATGTGAGCTGATTGACAGGTCTGAGTTATGTACAGATTTCTAAACCATTTCCTGTCATCATAAGGATAGCGTGCTCAGATTATCCTGATGCAATCAGGGTCCACCTCTGGAAGTAGGAGTGGGTTCAGTCTTACCCAAAGGACATGATTAGCATTGAGGGCAAGGTGTATGTGTGCGTGTATGTGTTCATGTGCATGTGCGCATACGCGAGCATGTGTGTGTGTGTGTGTGTGTGTGTGTGTGTGTGTGTGCGCGCGTTGCTAAGTGAAACACAGACTCTGTACCAGGAAGGAGGAGAGACACTGTCAGTCAGCAAACCAGGGTTGCCCATTACAACACTGCCTTCCTAGATGCCTAGTCCTTGACCCCGTGTCTAGCCAGAATCTTATTTAATGAGGTTTTAAATTAAGCTAGAACCTTGATTCATGTGAACTAGCTTAATTTAGAAGTAGTTCAGAACTCGCTTGAAGGCCTACCTGAAGAAATATTTTTGAGGAGAAAAAAACTTCTGTAGAAACTTTATTTACTTCTATATGCATGTGCATATTTACAACATATATACTTGATGTGTTTATCAAAACTATAGTATGCAATATCTAGAAAAATAGATAAATTATAACATGATCACTTTAAATGTAAGACATTAAATTGGTTAAAATCTAGATGCATTACTTTTTTATTGCTGCCGTAACAAATCACCATAATCTTAGTAGCTTAAAACACTCATTTTTTAGCTCATAATCTCTATAGGTCAGATTTCTGGCACAGCCCACTTACTCTTTGTTTAAGATCTTATAAGCATAAAATCAAGGCATCAGCCAGGGCTGTAGGTTTATTTGGAGCTCAGGATCTTCTTCCAGTCTTCCTGGTAGCTGACAGAATTTAGTTCCTTGCGGATGTAGAACTGAGGTTACCATTTCCTTGACACGTGCCCCCCCCTTGTCTTGAAGCTATCAGGGGTACATTAAATTCATCTTATGCTCTGAGTTCTTGTGCTTTTCTGCTCCTAATATGATAATATCCTTATGGATAATATCCTTATGTTAAAAGCAGCTATTTAGTAAACTTAATTACATTTACAAACTTCCTTTTGTTATGTAACATAACTACAGGTACAACATCAGGGGATGAAGCCCAGAGGGGCCAAAATTCTGCCTCCCACAATGGATGTTTCATTTTCCACACTTATGAAATCAAGTAAAAGTGGAGGAGGCACACACAGGAAGGAATCCAAGCATAAGTTCTTTAGCTCTCACATTTTGGTGAATAACATTCTTATATCTATTGATATATGTACATACATATGTAAATTCCAGAAAGATAAAAGATGCTGAGACTTTTTATTTGTTCTGATCTAGGCTTCTAAAAACCTCTGTTCTGCAGACTAGCAATCAGTAATAAGGACAACTTTGAAAGAATCTGCCTGCATTTATCTTGTGTTTCTTTTTTGTCAGACAGTACAAAGAAAATTAAGGTTTTTCTTCTTTGCTATACATATAATAGTCAGAAGTGAAAGCTTAATTAACTTGTCAGAATCGTGGCATCTCTTTTCTTGAACTGCTATATCCACCTTCCCAAAAGATTTGAAAAAGGAAGAATAAACCTCCCCAACACCTTAGCTGGAAGAACTGCAGATCCACAGCAATCTTGCCCTCTAATATAGCTTCCTGTCATAATGAGTGGTTTTTTCATCCATCTGGGTGAGCACATGCTTTCACCATTTGTCAAGAAATGTCTACAGTGCAGAACACCAATTGTTTCATAAGGTAAGGCCCATCAGGTTGCAAAGAGGAAGCAAAGCAGAGCAGCTAATTACCATTTACCAAATTCATCTTTTTCAGGAAGACAAAAAAAAAAATTAAAAGAAGCAAAGTAGTTGACAATGCCAAAGTGTTGTCTGTAAGTTAATTTTCACTTTCTCACAGTTGACTTCTTAGTATTCTTCTGTCTCAGTAAGCGATGTTCCCAGAAGCATCTCAAATACCGGACCAGATCCTCTCAACATGTAAGCTTTCCCCTGGGCCAAAATTATTTAACTTTGAAAGCTGCATAAACTTCCAAAAGCTAAGAGATGCTTAAATTGTTTCTTTAGCTTATTACAGGCAATTCTAAGGATTTGAGCTACTTCTATAGTGAAAAAGATTGACAACCTCATTTTCAATCTTTGCTTTCTTAAGCCCCCCGCCGACCCACACCAGAACTTAGCTTGTCTAGCAACTGCTTCCTGATACTACCCCATACCTTCCTGATAACTCCTTTAGTCTACAGAGTCCCGTGGATTTGATTTTCCCAATATTTATGTGTCTGCGTGGCTGAGTTATTTGGTAAAGTACCTTATGTCAGCTGTGCCAGTGGATTCCATCTTCCCAAAACCACAATATCCACAGGAACAGAGACCACACTTTCTCTTATTAATGACTGTCAATTAGTGTTATTGGCTTGATCATACTTTTAGCATCTTTCTAAAAATTTCCCAGTCTGATAATTCTAACATTCCTGCCATATGTGAATCTGGTTCTGATGTTTGCTCTGCCTCTTCAAACTGTTTTTTTTTTTCTCCTGTAATTTGTTCTTGATAGCTGGACATGATACACTGGGTATATACGGGGAGGGGAAGCATTCTGTAGTCTTATACTGAGTAGGCCTCAGTCTTTTGGTGACCCCGTACCTCTGTTCTGTGAATTCCATATGTGCTTCAGTCCCCCTCCCCGACCCAGGTGATACAGGATGGCTAGAGTGGGCTGGAGTTAGGTGTTTTCCTTCTTTCACATGTAAAGCTAATGCAGGCTGGAGCCTAAATCAGTCAGAGCCTGACCAACCTTCCCTGAGGTCAGTTAGGCTCTGATAAAAGTCCAGCACCTTGAGCTCTAGTAAGCTAGTTTCTCCTCAATGCAGATATTGTTAAGAAGAGCAGAGTACTCTGGAGTATTTTAAAACAGAGTATTTCCTCTCCCCTTATACCTCCAGAGTGTATGAGGGGATGTTTACTGTGAAAACCTGAAGGAGCTCCTGGAGGTAAAATTCATGAACATGTGAGAGCTCTCAAACTTGTCCCCTCTGAGCCTCCAATTCATCAGTTGCAGTTTAGGTTTTCCTACCCTGGCACTGGTTCCTGTGGAGGTTGTATGCTGGTGACTTTCTGTTCCAGTAAGTTGTGATTCTCTGTATTCACCTGCCTGTGTCTCCAACTTGGCAGGGAAATGGTCTACCATGTGGCCTCACTTTCCTGATGAATTTAAAAAGAGTTGTTGATTTTTCAATTTGTTCAGCTTTTTACTTGTTGGGACAAAGTGTCAACTTTCAGCTTCCTATAAACTGGACTAGAAAGAGGAAGTCCTCGGCTTCTAGTTTTCATTTTGATTTTTTATTTAACAAACATTTACCACATTATCAGGCACTGTACTAGGAGTTTTACAAATTTGCAGTCATTTCGTCCTCCTACCAATACTCCGAGGCAGATATTATTACTATCCCCATTTTACATGTGAGGAAACTGAGTCACAGGAGTCATAGGTCTAGTAAAAGTAGAGCTGGGATTTTCCACTTTTTTAAATAAAAAATAAAATCATCAAGTTATAATTTCTACGTTTCTTTTAATATTAGTGAGAAAACTGAACAGAAGCCCTTCCTGGTTATGAATTCATATCTTTTGAGCATCTACTAAGTTCCGATTACCCCTCTGCACGTTCTTGGCTTCTTCTTTATCCAGTTAAACCATGGCTGCTGTTTAGCTAGCTTATCAATTCTCTTCCATGCTGTTCAATAAGCTTACCATCTCTTCTAGAAACTAAACTCTTATGTAAAAATGGATTACTTTGCTTGTGTGGCTTTGTACTAGAGGAAACTTTATGGTTTGTCAGACGTCCAAGATACCTCTTTCTAAAGAATTAGTTCCTTAGAGCAAAATTATATCATCATTCAAGATGTAGGCAGATAAATACATCTTAAAGAGGGACAGAAAATGTCAAAAAAAAAAAAATTTCTCTCTCCAGAGAACAAACAAACAAACAATAAAAAAACTGGACAGAGGCAACTGTTCAAACAGGAAAAAAAATTAGCTACTTTATAAATTAATTTGGGTTTACATTTCAACTATGAAAAAAAATCTTGGCTAACTTAAGAAGGATCACCCTGCTATAAAATCTCCTCCACCCACAAATGGATTAGGCTATGAAAACCTATCTGTAAATTCACAAGTTGGTAGGTCCCAAGAGCTACTATATACTGGCATACCATATCATTTGTTGGTGAAATGAAAGTTGAAATTATTATTTTTTTGGAATACAGCATTCCATTTACCTGTGTACATTTTTAAATGAAAGTTTCATAACTAGAGAGGCTTTGGTTTTATGATTGAAAGTAACAACGTAAGTAAATATTTACCAACTTTATCATTTATCTTTGTCACAACAGTGTTGCATAATAAGCAAGTACAAATCTCAGGAGCATCCATCAACATTCAGTTTGCTGAGGAGTCTGTGAAGTTGCCTGGGTGCTTCTAAATTGGCTTGTCTGAGCTGAGCCTGTTCAAGTGTCTATGATCAGTTGCAATTGGGCTAGGAGCTGGCCACTCTAGAAGGTCTCGGTTAGGATAACAACTTTATTCCATTTGCTTTCTTATTCTAGAGCACAGAGGGCTGGGCTGATTCTCACAGTGGATACAAAAGTGTAGGAAAAAAAGCAAAAGTAACCAAAAGTTTCCTCTTTTGAGGCCTGAGAACAGAACTGGCACATCATCATTTGTGCCATACCCTATGACCTAAAGCAAACTATAGGGACAGTCCAAGTTCAAAGGGTAGAAAAATAGATTCCATCTTCTCAAGAGAGAAGTTGCAAAGTCACTTTGCAAGGGATGAAGATAGGAGAATTAGGGGGAATCATTGCAACTATTTTTGCAATCAGTTTGCCACACAATTTCATGAGTAACAGTCCAACGTTCTTGAAGCAATTCAAACACATTATTTTAACTATATCAAATGAAGTAAAAAAGATTTAATTCAAACAATTTGTGGTAACTGAAGAGAAAACATAATAAATATGTCAATAGGTCTTGTTTGGTGAACAATGCTAAACCTACTCTCTCTTTTCCAAATATAAATAACTTTAAAAGCTAATAAAGTTAAGTAAGTTGGGGTTTTTTTTTGTATAAAAGTACATATCTCTGTGCCTTGTTCATTCGTTTTTGAAGCTAATGTAACAATATTGTCATGTAGGGCAAAGGAAAATGTTCCTTCTTAGAAGGTATTTAGGTTATCTTTCCTTCTCTAACCAAATCTAGTAAGACCTAAGCCCATCTTGGTTTTTAGTGAGGCTTGGGCATAGAGTCCTTTCTGCTTGAAAATCCAGGGCTACTCTACATAATTGCAGACTCACAGAACCTTATTCCCATATCCTATTGAGAAATTCTATTCCCTATTCTCATTATGAAAAGTGCACAAAAATCTTAAATTACTGAGTCTCACATTTATTTCTACACATGTCCATAATTAGATTCAGTTTTTCTTATTTTCTTCTTCTTCTTCTTATTTTTTTAGTACGTTAGGGCAATGGGCTAGAAATTTTTTATCCTGGATATTTTCTGAACCATGTGAATATTTGGGATCAAGATAATTTTGAGAGAGCATATTTTGCTGTTAACAAACATGCGCCCTGAGAAGAAAACCTTTCACTGGGGATTAAGAATAGAGTGTCTCACTTCATTATAATTGAGAAAGACATAATCTTTTAAGTCACTGGGGCTCTTATTTAGTACACTAAAGAGTAATTTATGAAACAAGTGTTGCCTTTTAAATGTCCACATGGTGCCATATGGTCTTATGCAGAACCCTGTCCTTGTAAACAAGAATGAAATGTGACCTAGCCACACTGGGTGTGTTCCTTAAGAATAGTGTTTCATCCCAGATTCTCAATAAAAAGTTTCTTTAGGGAAATGAAGGTTAACAGAAAGTACCTTTCTTTAAACTATATTATATAAAAAGCGTTTCTTATGCATGGCAAGCAAATAGCTATGCCAGTTAGACAAAGACTCTGATTGAGAAAGAGAATTCACTATGCCCCAGGTGGTCTCCTGTTTCCAGCTTCCCTACTTTTAACTCTTAAGACATGTATGTGAAAGAAAGGACAGTGATAAATCACCCACATTAGTAGAATCCCTCTGGGGAGAGCTCTAACTTGTTTCTAAAACTGCAGGAGGAATAACTAACAACTCAAGCAGTGACCAGCA
>NW_006442484.1:24115883-24130280 GCF_000325575.1 Pteropus alecto
GGGTGGTCTGGGAGTAAATCATAAGTGCAAGGTATAATTGCCTTTGAGACGTCAAACAGTTCACTGCTTCAGTTCAAGAACCTCTAAAAGGAGGCAATGAGTTCCCCTCTACCTACTTTAGATGAACAGTATAAGCATGAAATAAGTGAATAAATGTTTAGACGTAACTAAGGGTGCTATAAAAATTAAAAGATTGCTGTAATCATTAGTTGGGAGACAGACCAATGTAGTAGGTGACCTGATTTCTAATCTCAACTTTGTTCCAAACTATCTGGATATCCTTGGGCAAGTCATTTTAACATTCTGAGCCACAGTATCCTCATTGGGCAACCACATGATATTGCGGCAAGAATACAGGGAGGTTCTGGGAAACAAGAGTGAATAAGGCCCTCTTTGCCCTGGAGGAGTTCATAAGTCCAGTGGGAGAGATGGAGGAGAAAAGAGATGAAGATGATATAATATAGTGGATTATAAAAGACACTATGCACTCTGCTTGGAGAATCTGGAGGAATGATTCATGTTGCCTAGGGGAGTTGGGTGAGTTCTACGCAGAAGGTGACATTTTAGCTGGGTCTTAAAAGATGAGTAGGTGGTTCCCAGAGAGTAAGGAGGGAAAAGACAGGAGATGGGACTAGAAAGGTTGAGCCGTGAAGGACTTTTCATGTCATGTTAAGGAATTTAGGGACAAGTGACAGCAAAAATGTCTGTTGATTGCACAGAGAAGCCAGCTACAGATTTGATGGTTAATAGATGATTCTCAAGTCTGCCTTTCCATAGGCACATGTAAAAGGTATTAGCAGAATTTCAGGTCCAGCCTGGCTATCAAGTTCTGGACCATTTTCTTGCTCTTCAATGTATTACCTGCCTTCCCCTTGCAGGGTCCCATATGCTAATATCAAATGTGCTATGGCCAACAATGATCTTGGGTTTGTATGTATATGTGGGATGAGGGAGAGGTGAAGAGAAAGAAGATGGGCTTTCAAGAGTTCCAACACAATACTCAGCATCTTGTGGTTCCTGTTGCTGAATCAGCTCTAACCCTCAACTCCAGTATGTCTTGTGATAAAGTATTATCTCCCCGCAAACCCCACTCTTTTAACATGTTTTTGATTTCATGCTCAGGTTCTTATGTAGTTTGTACTTTATATCCTCTAGGAATTTAGATATTTCTTATTGCTTATTAGCCACTTTGGTCCAAAAGCTTGTTTTCTGCTGATAAACATCCTTGAAAATAGCCACTGAGTCATCTGATTAAATGCTGAATAGTGACCTAAGATTTGTGCTACTGATCATCACTATGCTCCATCCACTTGTCAAGGCAATCTTACACTTCTGTTGGATCTCTGTGACTTGGGATGCTTACTGACGGTCTTTTGCTGGCTCCTCAAATATTGTTCTGCCTTCTAGACCGGACTTTGTTCTAATACCGCAAGGTAGTTTTATCCCTATAACTAGCTTCATGCCATTAGGTAGGTCTGGTTCCAGATCTTCAACTCCACAGTGCTACCTTCCTCCTTTCCAGTTAGCCGTGCCCTGCCTGGCCAGGGTACAAGATATGACACACACTGCAAAACAAATACCAACAAAAATCTCTCATAATGGGAGAGAAGTTTTATGAACTCAGGCACTCAAGACACCTAATGAAATTGAAAATTTTTCCTAGCAGGAAAATTGGTGTAAACAATTATTATCATGAATACATCTGCCATTACCTGTGGACCATAGTTAATCTATCATATACTGAGGACTTGAGGGCACCACAGAATATCTTTTGAGGTGCTTACAACAACCTTGCAAGATAAATGTCAGTATTATCTATTTCACAAGGGTGGAAACTGAGACAGAATCTAATTTGCCCAAATAAAGCGACCAGTTAGTAAATGTAACAGCTTTAACTCATCCTTTTTTCCTCTATTCTTTGTTTTATTTGTCTAATGACTTTTACTGATAGCTCTATGAATCGTTACTATAGCACAGACATATAAACAGCTCAATGTAAGGCATCGCTATTCCTATTATTCATGAAGAATTTCTTCTTGATCTTGTCCTTCCACTGTTTCTGGTTTTGCGCTTTTTCTTAGGCCACTCTACTCTCTAGACTCTCCCTCATGCCCTTTCTTTTGCTTTCATAGAAGCTGGCCCCTCAATCCAATGATACTTTGTAAATAGGTTTGTTTCAGTAGTTTCAGAAAACATGAGAAGAGAGAAATGCCTCCAGCATGTGGCATGCTGAGATCATAGGCCACATACACATCCTCAGCTGTAAATGCATGTGTTGTGGGGGGTTGGAAGAGGGATACAGACAAGATGGAAAGATAGAATAAACAAATTGCACATGTTTCACAACTATGTGGAGAATCAGTGCCCAGCTATCTGTGGGTGGGCAGGTGAATAAATGAATTACAAAACTATCAAAGGAAGCACAGGGTGCTAGATGTTTCTGTTACTAGAATAATGTAGGTGGATGGGAACAAAGAAAGTGTTACCTGTCTTTTAGTACATCTGCCTTGTTATCTCTAGATCAATTTGACCTTCTGCTTTTTGAACTGTTCTTTGCCTGCCTGGTATCACTGAAGAAAGTTACAAGGTTATCCTGTTGGGAGTTGTTACAGTTACGTGGTCTCATCTCCAGTGACTCCTTTTCCTTTCACGTGGTCCTTCACCTTCCCATTACCATGATGCTCTATGATCACTTTCTCCAAGCTCCCTCCTGCACTCCCACTTCATCAGTCTTCCCAGAAGGTCTGGATTCCTACACCAAGGATATAGTGTCATGTGTGAACTGCACCTGTCTCTCCCACTCACCCCCATTGCATTTATCTGTATAGTTTCCTCCTCTATCTCAGAGAAAGTCTCATCTCTGCACCTTTCAAAGGCTAACACTTCCATCCATACTCAAGATTTCAATTCCTCTACATCATCTGAAAACTCGATTTTCAATAATTCCTCGTTTTTGTAGTTTCAATCTTTCCCTCTCCACTCACTCTTTCTTCTCAGCCAACAAACATTTTCAGGTGTCTCTCATCCCAAAACTAATTTCTCCATTTCTTATTTTTCTTTAAGTAGGCATGCTCTCCTTCCCCTTCCCTTTACCAGCATTTTTTGAAAGAGTAATTTACATTCTCAGCCTCTACTTTATTATTTTAAATTCATTCTACAGCTTGGTTTTCATTTCCACTACCGTGCTTGATAATGTCACCACCAGTTTAGACTCAGGTGGGACCTCAGGCCTGCTTGGACCTTAGAAACACAAAGCTGGAGAAACCAGAGAGCCCACTTCTGAGACTACACTAGTAAGATTAGCAAAGTATCCCAGCACAAACATATATAATTACCATATTAGAAGAATATAAAATGTAACATAACTATAAGATCAGAAATTATACATATATTCAAATAATATTTTTGGAGAACTTAAATAAAATTTAGAAATGCATGTGACACATTAAATGAGAAGAGCACACTATAAGTTATATGTGACATTTATATATGTATGTGTGTGTATATATATGTGTATATGTGTGTATATGCACATACATACACATACCTACATACACACACATACATATTCTAAGAAATGAAAGACTGAAAGTTCATGTACCAAACATTAACTTTGATAGTCTTTTTGTATATAAAACTATGGGTGGCCTTGTTTTCATATTTATAAATTTTGATTATTTTTAAGCATTTTCCAATAAATTTGTATTAAATAAATTTTTCAGAAATAATTTTATAAAGGAAATATCATTCTTAAACTTTTCAACATCTATTTTTTTAAATAGCCAATTTTCTAATGTGAATTTCTTCTTGCTTTAAATCTGTGGTTCACAAATTTAAGGGTGTGCATAAAAATCATCATGATGTTTATAAAAAAAAGAAAAAACGATTCTGGACTTCACTCCCCAGAGATTAGATCTTCCAACTAAGGAGGCTGCATTTTCTAATAAGCTCTCTTGTTGGTTCTGATGCAGGGATGACCCATGTGTATCAAGCTAGAAACATCATGGGATTTCAATTATTCTCAATACACAATATTAGCTTTTGTTCTCTTACAGGTAGAAGTCCAGAAAAAATATAGTGTAGAAATAAGGGCAGAATAGCTCTCATCTTGGTGGTGATTGGGATTACTAAGCAGATTCTAAGACTAGAACAATAAGAAGGCCAAGGTCTAATTAAAAGACTAGTTTCTTAAGTCCAAGAAGTAAGCAAAGAATTGTAACTAATACACCAAGTAGCTAATACAAAGGCTGTCGTCCAGATCTAGGATGTACAATTGTCATACAAGTACTTTCCATACAAAATTAAAGGTTCTTGAGTAGCCAAGACAACTAATAAATTAAAAATGGAGGATGACAATAGTCAGATCTAGAGAAATTCTCAAGCTTCATTATGAGCAATTACAGTGGTTTTATTAAGCTCCCATGGACACCAGAGGAGTAAATGGAAAATTTCTCAAAGATTTCTCTGAGTTCTACATCCATATTTCCATCAGCCAATTAAATACTGCCACCTAATTATCGCACAAGCATTGTAAACTCAAAATTTCTAAATCTGAACTCATTGCCCTTTTTGCTAATCATACACCTACTCTTTTCATCTCAGCCTCCATTGAAAGTATCACTGTACACCCATTTGCCCCAACAAAAAGCCTTGATCATCCTACACTCCTTTGATTACTCAACATCGTCTTCTGCTTTCATCATAATGAGTGTGATATGGGATATGCTATGCATCAAACAGAGAGTTGAAAGCATCTAGCTTACTGCCTGGACAGAATATGTATTTTAATATATGTTAGTTCTGCTTTCTCTACCCCCAATAACTTTGAGCTACTTGCTACTTGCTCTCTCAAGTCCACATCCCTTTGCATGTATGGTTCTACTTGTCTGGGGATTTTTTTCTAATTGACCTCCTAGATAACATTTCTAGAAGACCCAACTCCAATACTACCTTCTCTGGTATGCATCTAAGATCTCACCATATAATTCTATTATAGAACTTATACTTTATTGAATTATAGCTACTTATCTGTCCTTCTATCTTTTGGACCAAGAGAAATAGACTGCACACTGTAGGGGCCCAATTTACATTCATTTCTCCAAGCCATGTTAGCCTGGCGCTATATGAAAGAACCCAATAATCACATATCTGATTTGTAACTAGATCTCCCTGAACTTCAGGCCTTGTCCAAGGCCCCTTTACAGTTTTAGTATGTGTGTACTATTTTATTTTATATTGGACCAAGAGAAATAGACTGCACACTGTAGGGGCCCAATTTACATTCATTTCTCCAAGCCATGTTAGCCTGGCGCAATATGAAAGAACCCAATAATCACATATCTGATTTGTAACTAGATCTCCCTGAAACTTCAGGCCTTGTCCAAGGCCCCTTTACAGTTTTAGTATGTGTGTACTATTTTATTTTATATTCAGCTTCTTATACCCAGCTACTGAGGTACAGCCCAACAATTGCAATGATGTATTTTCAGCATTTTCGATGCTGCCCAGAGATGCCACACCTGTTGGTCCCCTCCCCTGTGCCAATGCTGCTTCACCACTTATTGAAGTAGATATCTGCTGTCTCGTCCAGAACCTTGACTACTCTTGTAGTAACAGAAACCCTTTTGCAGCTTAGAATCCATTCTTTGTGGTGATCAAGTTTTGTTTATCAAAATTCTCTATTTTCATCTCATCCTCAGGAAGTACTTCAGGAATGGGTATGTGAACCATGCCAAACACATCAGAGCTCTAGCTGGGACTGTTCTAAACTAGAAGGCTGCCCACCATCTTATCTGCCACATGGAAATAGTGCAAAGTCAAATTAACGCAGATCAGCAGAGCTTAGAAAGTGAGCTAGAACTCCTGAAATCTGACATGAGTCAACAAGTTTCTGTGTGGTTTAGAGTAGGATTTATATCACTTGTAACTTCAAGAATTCCAATAACTTCTAACACTATTTTAGCATAGAACTCAGACTGCTTGTCACTTGATCAAGTGATATCCATGCATTGCCAGAACTAAGCCCCTGGAATGCTTCATCCCCTCGCCTTTTATTGCCAGATGTGTCATTTCCTCCCGTCCTGTCTTAAAACTTAAAATCCAGTCTACAACTTTTGAGACTTAGCCCCTAGTCATCTATTGCAGCCTGGCTTCTACAGTGGTAATTTTGTTTCAGTTCCTAGAGTGTGAATGAGGAGTTCTACTCTTTTTCTTAACCTTTTTTCAGAGGCCAAGAGTCAGAAAAATATTTCTGTAAAGGGCAAGGTAAATATTTGATGCTTTGCAGGCCACACCTATTTCTGTGGCAACTGTTCAGGCCTACCAGTGTGGTAACAGACCACGTGAATATTACTGCGCTACAATAAAACTTTTTTATGAACACTGGAATTGGTATTTCATGTAATTTTCATGTGTCACAAATTTAATATTATCCCTCTGGTTTTTTTCCAATTATTTAAAAATGCAAAAGCCATCTTAACTCATTGTCATTATGCAGACTATAATTTTCCCACCCCTGTTCTAGGTCACAGAATTCTCCCACTGGCTCTTTAAAACTGTTCTTTCCCTCTCCCATGCCCAGACAACTCTCCATCAGAATTCAGTCAACAAATTCAAACCATTTAAACTTATAACCAAATCTGTCTCTCCGATATATAGCCCATGCCCATCATATAAGACAACACTCAATATGAATTTGTTGAATGACTGGATGAAGAAGAGCTAGCTGAAGAAATGACAAAATTAGAGGGTAAATTTCTAATTCTTAATTAAGCAATTTTTCTAGCAAAACTTCTTTTTCTCTAAATAATTTCATTGGAATGTGAAAAGGGCCATGCAGAATGGTACTTCTAGAGGGCACCCAAAGCTGTCATCTCAGTCAGGAGAAGGATTCTCCCACTCAGCCATTTGAAAGAGCCAAGCGCAAGTGCTAAAGGAAATGAACGGCCAGCTGGACCCCTGTGTTTTGTGAACTCTGAATGTTCACTCTGGAGATGAGGAGAGAAGTTCTAAACTGGCAGCGTATTTGTACTTGAATGAAGCCAGGCACAAGACTGAAAAATGACTAAATTTATCATTTTCACTTAATCTAAAGTTTTCTGATATTCAAACATTATCATAATTACCAAATCAATTTTCTTATGGAATTTAAGCATTCATGTAGGAAATGAAGTAATTGCTCAGATTTAAGTCCAAATATCTTATGTTTTAATGCAATAAAGACAAAAATGATAATATGTTATTGCCAAGAAGGAAAAAAAGCCATAAATTCCACCCCAAACCTCCCAGTCCCCAGTCACCCTTTGAACTTGCTGCATCTACCAAAACTCCTATTACAGGAAAAATATATGTCTGTAGGTACAAGCAAACCTCTAAGGGTGTCTGGTTTGTTAAACAATTACAGCTCTAAGAGCCTGGAAAACCACATCTGGCACACACGAGTGAGAGTCTTGGGACTGACAATACTAACAAAAGTGAAAATCTCTACTTTCAGTTTGTGCAAAACAGAAAATCAGAAGTTCCTATGAACATGGCCTCTGGTTTTTTCTCACTCTGGCCCAACCTTGATCACTTCCAGTTTTCTACCATTTCTTCTCTCCTCCTTCTTCTCTTATTTCCTGATTCTTCTTCCTTCAAAGATCAAAACAAACAAGTGATTTTTTACATCTCAATATAACCAAATTGGAAGAATTCAGAAACTTTTCTTCCAAATATAACAGGCAAATAACCAGGTCTCGGCCAAAAAAAAAAAAAAAAAAAGAATTACAGGAGTCCTTCTGGAAGTTTAAGAGCTGAAAACAAGGATTCTGGCCAATAGCCAGAGAAGCATGGAGACTTCAGCTCTACAATTACAAAGAAGCGAATTTTTCCCTCAAGGAGAATGAGCTTGGAAGTGGATTCATCCCTATGACTTCTTGATAAGAGCTCACGCTGGCCAGCACCTTGACATCAGCCTTGTGAGACCCTACGTAGAGAACCTAGCTGGACCATGCCAGACTTCTGATTTGTAGAGAACTATGAATTAATAAATTTGCACTTTTTTTAAGATGCTACACTTGTTAGCAATTTGTTACTCAGCAACAAATATGAGAAGCATCAGGGAATAAGATGGGGAGGGAGCTCTGCCTGCAAGCAGCTCATATTCCATGAAGGAAAGATAATGAGCAATACATATGATTAAAAAGTAAATGATATAGTACATTAAAAGTTAACAAGAACTAGCAAAGGAAGAAAATGTAGAAGTAATGTAGGCAAGTGGTAATGTTGGAAAAGGTAAAATGGAGCGTTAAAGTAGGGAAATGTGGAAAAGAGGAATCAGAATGCAGTTTGATTTGAGTGGTGCACATTGCAGTGGTTTAACTGATGGTCACGGCCTCATTGAGGAAGTAGTATTTGAATGAAGCACCGAAGGAGGCAAGGTACTGAATCAAACAAATACTTAGAGTAAGAGCATGAAAGGCAGAACAAATAGCACAAATGAAGGTCTTGAAGCAAGACAGGGCTGGTCAGTTTCCAGAAATGGCAATGAGGCCATGCTTTGGAGCAGACTGGTCAAAAGAAGAGCAGTAGGAGAGGGGTCAGAGAAGTGACATGTGGCCAAATCACATGCGGACAGTGTGAGCCTTTGATTTTACTCTGAGAGAAATGGGAGAGAGATTGCTGTGTTTTGAGCAGAGGAGTGACATGAGGATCATCAATAATCTCAAGGTAAAACAAAGATAAAGGATTGAAAACCAATCAAAGGCTTATGCAATATCCAGGTGAATGATGATGTCTGCTTGGACCTGGAGATAGCAATAAAGATGGTGAGGATTGGTCTGCATATATCTTGAAGGCAGAACCAACAGGATTTCACATTGGATTGGATGTGTAGTGTTGAGAAAAAAAAGGAACCTTTCAAAATGGCTCCTGGGCTTTTGGACTTAGCAACTAAAAAGATGACTTGGCATCAACAGAGATGATAAAGGCTATTGGTAGAACAAGTTTTATGGGAAAAAAGAGAAGTTTAGTCTTAAACATGTTAAATTTGAGGTGTCTATTGGACTAGAATGGAACTATGAGACACTTCAACATTAGAGGACTGTAATAAGATAGGAAGAGAAACTTACAAAGTGGACCTATAAGAAGCTACAAGTGAGGTCACTAACCTCATATACTTTTCCCAAATCCTTGGCATGAATTCTTCCTTTCAACCTCACTCCCTTTTCACTCCTTCCCAGCACCCAAATGCAAATGATTGAAAAGCAACATTTCAAAATCCCCAATATGCAAATTGTATGAGTAAGGAACTTCTGGAAGAGGTCATTCTTAACTAATTCCTATGGACTGATCCAATCAATATAGTGTCTGCCAGAACATATTATGTTTTTGCCATTATCTGTCTTCATGTTGATCTTGAATTCTTGACTATCTTTATTTTCTTTTTCCCAAATTCCAGATTGTTTGCTTATACTAACCTTCACATACATAGTCAGATTCCCTATACTCTCACTATTCACTGAATCTTCTCTTGCCATGAGAATAAACTTCCCTTGAGAATCAAAACTATGTTCTCTACTTCTTATAACCCTATAGTTGATAACAACAAAAATTTCACTGTATTTACTGAATACATAGGTATTAGTTTTATCTTCATTGTTTTTCCATGTATCTAATTTATAGAAATTTATTGGATCAAAGGGTAAACTGTGTTGCCAAATAAATGTTAGAATGATGAAAGTAATTGTGTTTCTCTTGCATCAGATTTGAAAACTGAGTTTATATTTGAGCCAAGTCTTTTCAAATATGGTTTAAAATGCTTTCACGGATCTCGGAAACCTTTAAAATGATAGCAAAGGCAGACATTTCAGTCGGAAGAAAAGATGAGAAAAGAATCGACAGTACAGTATTGTTTCTCACCTGCATCCTATCTCATGTATTCTCAATATTACTTATGATGTTCATTCATCTAGAGGGTTTTTTAGTCCTCATCAAATTAATTTAAATGACAGATTATACTCCCTAAAAACTCTGGAATTAACTATACCTCTTACTAGTTTTATTGTGGAGTAGGGCTAGATTTCTCTAAAATTAGACCCCAAGATCAGGAGGTAAGCATAAGAAAAATTGTGAGAGGTTATCCTAGGGAGAAGAGAAATGGAGAAGTGAGCCAGGGAAGGGAAAGAAGCCAATAAATGATGTGTTGTCAAGTGGGCAACCAGTGTCTAATCTTACTAGAGAATCCTGGAGACAGTGAAAAACATGTCTCCAATATATCCCAACAGAGTAAAGAGGGAACTGAGGTATATATATCATTGGTCCAGGGTTGCTTCCAGGGGCATTGACTTTCCCTCACTGCCCTGAATGTTTCCTAAGACCAAGTAACTTGGAGGAAAAGTTACTTGCTGTAGGATGCTGTCAGCAAGTTACTAGAACAGTAAATGCTAAAAGAATGTGAGGCACTGAGAACATGTTATGCCAGTCTTAAATGTTTATGTTCATTCTACCTTATCTTTTCTTTATACAGAGCATGATTTATTTCATATTTGCCCTATATCATTTCTCTTCTGGAATTGATTGGGGGTGTCAGTAAGAGTCTCTTCCTCTTTCACCAAACCCTGGACCACTGAGGCAATCAGAATGACCAAACATGCTGGACATAGTGATTGCTTTAGAGATGACTTGTACCTCAATAAAGGCCAGTAAGAGTCCTTGGGGACTGACACCATGTTGGTAGAGAGGCTTCCACCTAATAATACTATTTGGAAAGGCTAGGTAAACCCAGTGCTGCTTATGGCCTAACTGTCTACACTTGGAGATAAACTGCCTAAGAATGAAGCCAACACAAAGGGAAAGAAGAGGTGTAAAGAGACGGAGCCCTGGAGAAATACCTGTGTACCCTAGATCCAACTATGTCTGAAACAAATCCTAACCCTGGGACTTTGTAGTTTTTTGAGATATAAATATTCATTCTCTTTTTCTCTCTCCCAAGTTTTTGAAGACTTCTTTTCTTATGCTAATTTGAGTAGGTATTCAATCACATGCATCTAAATAAGTCCTGACTAAATTAAATTTTGTAAGCATTTGAGCAAATAAATATTATTGCTGAATATTGTTTATCATAGTAATATCCAAGTTATATACAAGAGCACGTATCAATTAGGGGTGAAACAAGTAAATTAATGTAATTTTTGTGTCAATCCTTTCTGTACATTTTTTTATTCAGGAAATATTTATTGGTGGTAGAAATAAAAAGCATTAATGTATATTGACTCTCTGGTGAGAGATAATGGTCCTGTTACATCCCTATACTAAGTTACATAGTCCTCATACAGACTGAAATTTTGTTTGTCCTGGGTCCCACAGCTAAAAAGTTGCAGGTGGTGGGATTTGATCCCAGTCTCCCTGAATTCCTTTCTCATAGCACCTTTTACTGGTGCCTATGTTTAAGCCAAGTGATCTGGGAATGGGAGCTTTAGTGAAATATATAAGGAAGTCATAAGATGAATAGAAGGAAACGAACACATTGACAAATATCCTCAAAAAAATATGTACCCTACCAGTGTCATATCAATGTATGAATGAAGATCTGCAGAAAATGTTCATATGGGAAAGGCTGTATGAAGGGAGTGCCACTTAAGCAGGATTTCAGCAAGAAGAAATGGGGCAAAGTGGACATTTTAGATGGAAAAGGTAGCACAGAAGCACAGAGGCTATTTAAATTAAATATTGTATGGAGACTCTCAGAGAGCAGTTGGCAGAGCTATAAAGTAATATAGTTGGTATTTTCTTAACTCTATTGAGTTGAATAGCATCCTCACAAGTTTCGTTTTTTTTTTTTTCACATCCATAGGCCACTTATACTATCATTTAATTAGAAATTTACATCAAAACAACTTTGAATCAGCTCACTTTATTTTGTTAAATAAGCAATAGTATCTGTAAAAACTTATGTTTTTGAATTATATTTTTAAAATGCATATTACGATGAATATATAATTACCAAAAAAGTCATATTTAAAATAAAAGTCAATGTAACCATTATCTAAAATTACCGCTCATGCTGGTTTGGTGGCAATGACCAGGCTTCAGAGCCAGCCTGACCTGGTCTCTATCTGAGTTCTGCTTCTTAATTTTGGTCTTAGTTACTGAAACTTTCTTTTTCTATTATTTTATTTTTATTTTAATTTTTTTAGGCAAGGCAACCTTTGGTTGACCTCACAGATTGCAAGGACCTTGTCAGCTTACAACTCCTTATTTATTTTTTTTAAATTTTTTATGCCTACGGCATCTGGTCTTCCTAGGTGGTATCCCATCCAAATACTAACCAGACCCGACTCTGCTTAGTTTCCCAGATCAGATGGAATCCGGCTTGTTCAGGGTAGCATGGCCGTAGACTTACTTACTGAAACTTTCTGATGCTCTGTTTCATCATTTTGAATGTTGCAAAGATTAAGTGAAATAATGCATGTGTGACTCTCAATGAAATGATACGTTGTTTATACCACCATTCTTACCCCCATCCCCACCATGGGAAGACAGATGTTTTGTTTTGCTGAACCTGAGAAAGAAATGAAAATGCAATGGGAGAAGAGACAAAGTTTTCTAAATAAGAAAAGGAAAGTGACTGGGAAAAGAGAAACTTTAGGAGAAGGGCAAATATGCTAGAGGGCATTTAGGGGCTATTTGACTATGTGCATTCCATGTAACTTGAGATTTTCTCTTCTTGAAATTAAACTCCAATAAAATTTGCATTATCTATCAGTACTTTTAGAGCCAGTTTGTGAGGGTGAAAGAAACATAAAAATTGCTGAGATTGGCCTAAGAACAAGAACAAACAAGTGGAGGCTGCTGGTGACATTTTTGAAGTAATCAGGGTGGGTAAAAGGACAAGATTCTAGAGACAGAGAGAAAAGTATGAAGTCAATTAGCCCAGGCAGTGGTAATAGATTCTGAGCTATGGATGTGAGAATAGATAAAAATGGGTGGAAAATGTGAAAACAAGTGAGAGTAACAATTTCTTGCCAAACTTTGTCCTGTTGATTAATTTACTCCAGAATTACAGCCAAAAAAAGAAAAGAAGTTGTAATGCTTTCATGAGAGTCATGAACATTATTGACCAATCTATGAACTGAGTTTCTCTAATTTTTTTTTAAGAGCCTATTTTATTTGATGCTCAAAAAGTTGAAATAAGCCCTATAAAACCTTCCATTTCCTTTATCTGAATTATTATGGATCCAGACTTCCCACTGATGATAAGGACATGCCTAAAGTAAAAGTGAAAATCAAGAATTAAAAAATACATAAACCAATGTACACCAGCTTTCTATTCTTCCAGCTGTTTCCATGCCTGGTGATATAGCCCAGGCTCTTTTTAGGATTGTTCTTTGAAAAGTACTTCAGATTGAGAAAGGTCACTTTGTAATCTCAGAGCTCCATTTGGCTTTCCTGTATTAATAACCCAGCTATAGTTAATAAGAAATCTAGCAAAATGTGTTGGCAAACTTTGAAAAATTATCCCTATACCCTTGGTGATTAATAATGAATGTTAATCTTGACCAGTTGACAGGGAATGACTCATTATAGATAATGATAAAATGAAGTGTGTTACACTGAACTACAAAAAAGAATAAATGCAGGTCTGATTAAATTATCGTACATGACGACTGAACTAAACTAAGCCATCTGACTCATGGATGCTAATGGGTGTCATGGAATCCCGTATCAGTGGTTATCAAATGCATAATAGTCCTGCAATTGGAGCCAGTACCAGTGGGGATCCACTAGACATATGGCAATCTATAGAGTCAAGGGAGAGAAGTGACTTCCTGAATCATATCTTTTTAATATTACCAAGAAAATGTTTAGCATTCAGCAGTTTACTAGGTATTTACTTGCAGAATCAAGTGGAGAGATTTTCATGTACTTTGAGCATTTATAATCATCCAACTTTCAGATTTTAAAATGCTTACATATTCAGACTCCTTATGCATTTATCACACAGAGGTCAAGGAACTGGCATTAGTCTGAAGCATTAGCTTGAGTTTTTTGGAATCTGGTTAAATTTAATGAACTGATTGTATTCACATTTTTGAAGAAAGGACAATGAAAATAAAAGGAAAATATATCCTCTCAAATTCAGATACACTTACTGAAACTCAGGTACTCAAATAAATTTCTACAAGTAATACATTTCAATAATTAGGGATAGACAGTCTCCTTAGCCAATGATTTTAGAAAAGCTGGACAGATAGATACATGCGAAAAGATGAAACTAGAATATTTTTTTACCATATACAAAATAAACTCAAAATAGATTAGAGACTTAAATGTAAGACCTAAAATCACAAAACTCCTAGAAGAAAATATAGGCAGTAAACTCTTTGACATTGCTCTTCGCAATATATATATATGTGTGTG
>NW_006442484.1:24130307-24174577 GCF_000325575.1 Pteropus alecto
TATTTATATATATATTTGGATATGTGTCTTTGAGCAAGAGAAAAAAAATAAAAAATAAACAAATGGGACTACATCAAACTAAAAGGTTTTGCACAGCAAAGGGAACCATCCACAAAGCAAAAATGACAACCTACTGAATGAGAGAAGATATTCACCAATGATACATCTGCAAAAGAGTTAATATTAAAAATACATAAGAAACTCATACAACTTAAAACCAAAAAACCCCAAACAATCCAATTAAAAAATGGGCAGAGAACCTGAATAGACATTCCCTCAAAGGAGACATACAGATGGCCAATAAATATAAGAAGATGCTCAACATCACAAGTCTTCAGGGACTTGCAAATTAAAACCACAATGAGATATTACCTCACACCTGTCAGAATGTCTATCATCAATAAATCTACAAACAACAAGAGTTGGTGACAATATAGAGAAAAGAGAAAACTTGTGCACTGTTGGTAAAATTGTAAGTTGATGTAGCCAGTATGGAAAACCGTATAGAGTTTCCTCAAAAATTTAAAAATTGAACTATCATATGACCCAGCAACCCCACATCTGGGTATTTATCTGAGGAAATCTAAAACAGAATTATGTACAATAACCGAGATGTGGGAGCAACCTTTATCCACTGATGAATGGAAATAGAGGATATAGTAGATATATACAATGTAATATTACTCAGCCATAAAAAGAAGGAAATCTTGCCATTTGTGGACCATGGATAGACCCAGAGGGTATTTTGGAAAGTGAGATAAGTCAAACAGAGAAAAACAAATACCACATTTTTTCACTTATATATGGATACTGAAAAACAAAATAAAGGAATAAACCAAAGAGAAACAAACTCATAGATACAGAGAACAAACTGACAATTGACACATAGGAAGAGGTTGCAGGGATGAGTGAAAGAGATTAAGAAGTACAAATTGCCAGCTATAAAAATAGTCACAGGGATGTAAGTACAGCATAGAAAATATAGTCAATAATGTTGTCATAACTATGTATGGCATCAGATAGAAACTAGATTTATCAGGTGATCACTTTGTAAGGTATGTAAATGTTTAGTCACTATGTTGTACATCTGAAACTAATATATGTCAACTGTAATTGAAAAATAAATTTTAAAAATACCCCTCCAAAATAATAATGATTTCTTTAGTTTCATGGCATAAAAATAGATGCTTATATCATTAAGCCAGATAACCGAGTATAACAGTGATAAAAACAAAAATATGAAATTTAGAATCAGCCAATGAAGTTTCCAGATCTAGAAATTTAGTAAGAAAAAAAGGCACATGTGTTGAGTGTTTACCCCATGCCCTTTGCCATTCCTTTGATCATGTTATTAATCATTGCAACTACACTGTCATAAGGTATTTTTATTCCCTTTTTCAAAATAGAGAAAACAGTTTCAAAAAAATTAAATAACTTCCAAAGGTCTCATAGATTGTTGCAAAGTCAGGATTTGAGCTCATCTATCTCCAAAATTCATATTCATTCTATAATTCTCAGAATAAGAAGAGCAAATCCCACAACAAATAAGCAAGATGAGGCAAGTTTGGAGGACAAAAAATAATACAGAAAACAAATACTTCATTACCAAATACATCTTAATATACATACTCGAAACATCTTATAACTAATGTGTTGTCTCTTCCAACTATGAATTTTAACCACTTTATTTTAGATGTGCAATTAGAAATTCAGACCACCAACAAGCAAAGAATGACATCTTATGAATGTGTATATCTAGCATAATTGATGTCACAGTATGACATAATACAGTCTAGAACATCTTTGTCTTAATTTTGATTTTCTAATGTGAAGCTTAATTTTTCTTAACCTCAGATTTTATTTAAAGGGCAATTAGCCTTTGATAATGTTCAGCTCCATGCTAAGTAGTGTGTATTTTTAATGTCCATTAACAAAGATGACAAAAATCAGAATAATTCCACGAGTGAGACAAATAACACTTCCCTTTTACAGAGGGCAAAAGAAAAAGAAAGAAAAAAGAAACCCCATGTAGAGTCTGTGAAAATAGTTATTGTTGTTTCTAACTGAAAACCTGGTTTACTATGTACTTCAGGAGGACAAATTCTCAAAAGGCATATGAAGAATAGGTAAAGCTTTTTAAATTCTTTATTTACTACGAGCTCTTAAAGAAACGTGCAGTTCACGAGGGGTTATTGGAGCCAGTTTCAGAATTCTGAACGAAGCTCTACCAACAGCTTTCTAATTGAATCTCAAAAGACTGTAATTGTGTTCCACTCCGTAGTCAACCTTCATTCCATGCAGCTACAGCCGGTTGTAGGTAATCAGATTACTCATGGGTTACTGCCTGCAGCCTGCAGGAGAGTGCCAAGAGTAAGAAGGCAACGTGTTGTAGGGTTAATGAAGCTTAATATGGTGCCAATATCACACTGAGCCATTGCCTACGGAGTGAGAAAGGATTATATCCCATGTTAATATGCCATTTGACCCGTGCCAGAGAAGCAGTCTAAATCACTGAATAAGTATGTAAGTCACCACTGAGAAGTGTTTGCCATGCCAGCTCTCATTGCTGTGAAAACAAGTTGTTCCCTAGCTTGTGAATTTTAAATTTGGTGCTCTTTAAAGTACAGTTTCAACATTGGCTCCTAACATCTCTGGAAAGGCCATATAGACGTAAGATTATCTAAATTGGAGCCAACACAAAGAAACTCATTTGCTTTTCTTCAGTTTGATCTAAACTTCTCTGGAGAATAAATCTAAGGTCAATATATAGCAATTTCCCAATACCAATCAATGATTTCAGTTCTTCCAACCTTGCCTTTTACAAAGATGTTTATGCCCCCCTGAGTCTTACTGCTAATTAAGTTTTTGGACAAATGATGCCCCAAATTATGCCTCTGTAAGAAGTGAAGAAAGCTCAAAGAATTGTTAGAAAAAATCATAAAAGTCCAATTTGTATTCCAAAAGCTCAACCTCAGAACAATAGGACGATAAGACAAAAACTGTAAAGTCTCCTTACTCCTCACTGTTCTTGACATCTTGGGATGAGAAGGGACTCTTAATGAGATAATTAATACATTGACAAATAATTCTGTTATAAAATATCGATTGTGTTCTTAAATTCACCATATTTAGGATTAAAAACCAACTTCTAACATCAGAAAATTCTATACAATTTTCTACATGTTAAGTTAGGTCAATATTTTTTTTAATTATTTTAATCCCTAGGTTATAGAAGCAAAACATTAATACAAGTTAAGCAGGCTCCAGAGCAGAAGTGAAATATGTAGTTAACAGTTCCTTATATTTTTTTCTTGTGTTCCCTTTATTTATTGCTTACAACAGGAAATACATGTAGAGGGCACAATTCCAAAAGATGCCAAAGAGTATAATATGAAAAGCAAGGATAGCTCTCATTCTTTATAGTAATTAGTTGTGTGTGTATCTTTTCAGAAATATTCCACTAGTATACCTGCATGTATCCACCTTTATATTTAGTATCTATAAGTCTACCCTACAGATGCTTGTATTATGTGTGTAGGTGTGTATCTAAATTTAGGTTTTTGAAAAGTTTACATTTGCAGAGATTTACACAGTTTTGTCTTTTTCTTCTCTCTTTTTTTTAAAAAAGATATAACTTAAAGAGTGAAAAACTTAAATGTACAATTTGATGATATTTTATATAATATACAGCTATGTAACTAGATTATTTCTATTACCTTAGAAGGTTTCTTTTGTAGCCTCCTATTCAATTGTTATCAAAAACTTCATATGAATGTAATAATACATCACGTGCCTTTTTGTACCCATAGTCTTTTATCCAACATTATGCTTGTGAATTTTATCCATGCTATTGTGTGAACAGTAGTTCATTTTTTTTTAAAGAAAACCTTTTAGAGTAGCTTTAGGTTTACAGCAAAATTGCAAGGATGGTACAGAAATTCCTCATGTACCTCCTGTCCCCAAATATACATAGTCTCTCCCATTAACAGCAATCACCACCAGAGTGGAACATTTGTTATAACTGATGAATCTGCATTGACACATCAGTCATAATCACCCAGAGTCCATAGTTTACATTAGGAAGTTCATTCATTTTTATTATCATATAATATACCATTGTATACCTATCCTAAAATTAACTGGGCATTTGGTTGTTTCCAAACTAGGGCTACAATGAATAAAACTGTGAACATTATTTTACATATCTCTTGTTAGACGCTTACATTAATTTCTATTGATTAATATGCAAGATTGAAATTACTGGGTCATGGGATACATGTATGTTTAGCTTTAATAGATACTGCTAGTTTTCTACAGTGATTATAACAATAAACATCAAATCAACACTGTATAAGGGTTCAAATTGTCCTAAATTCTTGTCAAAACTTAGTTCTTTCATTTCTTTCTATTTTAGTTGTCTTAATGGTCTCTTGTAGTTTTAATTTGTATTTCCCTATTAACTAATAATGCTGAGCAACCTTTTGATGTTTATTAAAAATTTGCATATCTTCTTTTGTGGAGTGCCTGTTTAAATATTTGCCCATTAAAAAAGTGAATTGTCTGTTTTTTTCTCATTTATTTTTAGGAATACATTATATCTTCTACTCGTAAGATCATGGTAAAGTATACATGTAGCAAATATATTCACTCAGTCTGTATCTTTCCTTTAATTCTCTTAACATTATCCTTTGATAAACAAAATTTAGTAATTTCTTTTTACACGTTTATCCAGGTACAATAACCTGTACATCAAAAATGTACAATTTGATAGGTTTTGACACATGTTAGCAGCCATGAAGCCATCACTTCAATGCAGATAATGAACATATAAATCACCTCCCAAGTTTTCTCATACTCACTGTAATCCATCTGTCCCTTCCTTTACCCACATCCACAGGTAATCACTGATGTGCTTCCTCTCACTATAGATTAGTTGCCATTTTCTGGAATTTTTATAAATGGAATCATAGAGTATATACTCTTTTATATTTGGCTTTTTTCACTTAACACAGTTAATTTAAGATTAATCCATGTTATCACACGTAACAATAGGTACTTTTTTTTCCTTTGTATTCCTGAGTAATATTTTACAGTATGCCACAATTTATTTAACCATTCACCTGTTGATGGACATTTGAGCTGTTTTCAGTGTTAGCTCTTATAAGTAAAGTTGGCTATATAAAGTAAAGGTGCTACGAAGAAGTCTTTGTGTGAATATAAGCTCATATTTATCATGGGTAAATAACTAGGAGCAGAATGGCCGGGTTCTATGGTAGGTATAAGTTTACATTTTTTTTAAAACTGCCAATCTGTTTTCCAAACTAGTTGTACATTTTATATTCCAAAATAGAATGTGCAAGGTTGCATGTTCTACAAGTGGAAGTGGCACTGTTTTATTTCTGCGTTCACAATGTAGGTACACGTGCAATATGAATTCCTCCATATTTCCTTTATCTTCCATCCAACGATATATCTCATATTTGTTTCCTACCGAAGTTTCCACCTTCAGCAGTGGGGCACCAGCAAGACAGTTAAAGCTTCCACATGTCCATATCACTCATGGGATATTCACATGTCCTTGTGAGGATAAACACTAGAAAAACTAACTTACTGCTATTCTTTCTCCCCAATCTTTTACCTCTCTCCAAAACTCTTATACTCTTGTCCAGATAGAACAGAGGCCAGATCAGAAACTCCATTGCAAAAGCAGATTGCCTAATTTGAGAAAACATGCTAATCATTCCTTCTTGCTGGCCACTCAATGTTTACCAGTAAATCTCTTTGAGCTCTTCTCACTTGGATTAGAAAAGGGATTTGAAAAAAGATCCTCCTATTTTCCCCCATGAGAAGGGAAGGAAAAGGCCCAGTATTTCCATTTCTAACTTATGATCCAGGACTCAGATGACTTTTTGGATGCCTGCCCAAACCCTCCCGATCATCGACATATAAAGAAGAGGTGGCTAGCACAGCAGAGCCATTTAGCTGTTACTAAATAAGCCCTGTGAAGGGTATGACCCCTCCAATTATTTTCAGCTCTATTCTAAATGTTGAATAATTAAAGCCCTTTTTTCCTCAACTTAACATTCTTGTCACCAATTTTGAGACAAAGAAAAAGTCTCAGGCAACATACTTAAGAAATAAAATACAACAGTTGCATACTATACACTCCTGCTTCCTTTTTATTTTTAATACAAATTGAAGACTGTTCCAGATAAGTAAATATATATGTGCCCTTATCCAGTAACTTATAGCTATAAAAACATATACCAAACTTAATGCCACAAAACAACAATGATTTATTTTTATCTCTTTCAGTTCTGGAGGTTTACTAGGATCAGCTAGATGATTCTTTCTCAGGG
This sequence comes from Pteropus alecto, assembly GCF_000325575.1. NCBI lineage: Eukaryota > Metazoa > Chordata > Mammalia > Chiroptera > Pteropodidae > Pteropus > Pteropus alecto. The sequence continues at coordinate 24,136,667 of NW_006442484.1, forward strand.
CCTCTCACACTGCTATCACATAGTAAATGTGGCTGGGGTCATCTTGAATGTTATCTCTCTCACATGTCTGGTGGTTGATGTTGGTTGTTGTCTAAGCCCTAAGCTGGGGTGGTCAGCTAGAACACTTACAACTGACTTCTGCTGTTGGCCTGGGTTTCCTCACAGCACAGCAGCTGGATTCCAAGAGAGTCTTGGGGCAAAGGGTTGACTTAGCCTTGGAAATCATGGAGCTCACCCCTGCCATGTTCTGTTTATTAGAGGTGAGTCACTAAGGCTACACATATTTAAGGATAGGGGAATTAGATTACAGCTCTTGAAGGAAGGATTGTTACTCCATCCTTTGGACCCAAATTATTTACATTCTTCTCACATGCAAAATATAATCACCTACTTCTACAGCACATCCTCTCATCTGTAAGACCTTTGGTCTCAGGCTTAATGTCCAGGATACTATCATCTAAGTGGGGTTCATGTGACCTTGGATATGGTTTTTCAAGTAGAGCATCTTAAGTATACTCTCTGTGGCTCTGAATACATGTGAACTAAAGAAATGAATTGTCTATACAATGAAAATACAGTGGTGGAAGTGACATAAGTGACATAAGATCGATGCTCTTGCATAGGAAGGCGGAAAAAAGAACGGGAAAGAAAAATGGAAGCTATACAACAGTCATTGGTCCCATAAAATTCTGGAATCCAGACAAGCACATATTCTCAGTTCCTTGATTAGGGTTTAGTCCTGCTGTCTGACAATAATTCTCCATGGCTTTTAGTCTTCATTTTGAATTCTTTCCTTTTGCCTAAAATGCAACCCATGACTACAGCTGAATACTCTGCCTGCTTCTTTCTCATAGAAATTTGAGTATACTAAGGCCACTTTTCATTTCATATTGCTGCTTTCTCTTTTAGTCCAAGCTGGCAATGTTTCTGTCAGTATACTTATCTTAAACTTTTATGGATTTTCAATGAATCTTTTTGGGGTTCACTCTATTAAACAAAAGCTTCTCACATAAAGAGTTTTGAAATAAATTCTTACCTTTCTTCAGCTCCCAGTGAAGTTTCTGTGGGGCAATGCACTAAAAATTATTAGAAGTCCTAATTTCTAATTGAGAAAAAATGTGAAACATGCTCCTAAGATTCTTAGATGGCCTTTTGGTGTTTGAAAATGTATATGAGGCACCACCTTAAATCCTGAATTCTTAGAAATGGCTTTAAACTCATTTTTAGACCATGTTTTCCTGACAATGCCCTGGATTTGATCTTTGTCTGAAAGCTATTTCCTAATTTGAGAATAGTTTACCATCTGGAGAGGTTGGAAATGAGAAACTGTTTTATTTTTGATCCCAAGTCCTGGATTCTTTATATTTAACAGCTTTTTTTTTTTTTTTTAAGCTCTCATTTCTTTAGTTCTTCTCTCATTTTATTATAAGCAGCAGAAGAAATAAGGTGGAATCTTCAACACTATGCCTGGAAATTTCCTTAGGCAGCTCATTCTATTCATTAGGTATTTTATTTTCTACATGTCAGTGAATAATAGTGTGCCTCTAAACTTCTCACCACTACATAACACGGGCCTCCTTTCTTCCAGCTTTTAATAACTGTTTACTCTTTTTTATTTACATTCTCACTGACAAACTCCTCAAGATATTTTCAACTTTGCTAACAAAATACCCTCTTCCAGCTACTGATCATGTCTTAGTCTCAAACTTAATGCCCTTTGTTTTACATTTGGCTATGGCAGCCCCCTATGTGGCATTAAATATTTTCTGGTTATATATGGTGGCTTAACGAACCATCTAGAACTTATCATCAGATAAAAGCAACATCATTTACTAGTATGAGCTCTCAGAATTCTGAAGGTCAGCTGGTTTCAGCAAGTCTCTTCTCACTGGGGGTTTCTCATAAGGTTGCAGTCAGACGATGCCTGGGGCTTGAGCCATCTCAAAAGCTTCCTCACATATCTGGTGGTTGATGCTGGTTGCTGACTGGGATCTCACCCAGGAGCTTTATCTCAGAACACCTACATGACACCTCTCCATGTGGCCAGAACTTTCTTCCTCACGTTGTGATATTGGGGTCTTCCTCACGCTGTGATATTGGGGTCCTAAGAGCGAATGTTTCAATAAAGAGGCAGGCTGAAGTAGCACTGCCTTTTAGGACCTAGTCTCAGAATTCATGGTTCATCACTTCCAGTGCATTCTATTTCCATTTAAAAAGAAGAAGTTAGACTCTAACTCTTGATGGGAATGGTATCCAAAGACTTTACAGACATGTTTTAAAACCTACACAGTCCCCTTCTCTTTAACGGTTCTGTGAATGTATCATACTTCTAGTAATTCTACATTTAAAAATTTTATAAGCTTTAATAAAATTGAAGAACAAGAGGATAATGAGGAAGAATGGAATGTTTTCTCTTAAATATCTTGGGAAGATCTTCTCAGGGAAGCATCAGTAAAATACCAAGGGAGTGTATCTGCATTCACACAACTGCAACAGAACACTAATTAGGAGATGGAATGTCACTGACCTAAAATGTGAAAACACAAGAAAATGTCATTTTGTATTACTGTATGTGAAAAAGATCCAAGCAGGGTGATGATGTTTTATGAAATTTCAGAGACCAGGAGAAAGATTGTCACTTGGTTCTCTGGCATGCTTACTATAGCAAGTCACATATTATTCTTAAGACATTTTAAGAAGGAAATAAGAAAATGTATGTTACATTTGCATGACTTCAGAGAGGAAACCAAGGTGTGGGAATTATAGAAGGATCAATTCAGGCTCCAAAAAACTGCTTTATTTTGCAGTCAGTTTTTCATCATTAAAAGTATTCATGTAGAATATAGACAAAGCTATTGAGAAGGATTCATTCATTAGCAAAATTTTATTTGTAATTCAGAGATTCCATGACAATATGGTTATATAAAAGAAAAAGTTGAGGAAATATATATGTTTATGGCAAAAAGTTTGTGGTTTTACACAGACTGTCTTCAAAATATGTCTGACTAGGACAGGAAATCCTACTGTCCACCCTGAAGCCCATATAGGACCTTAATTATGCCAGTTACAAAATGACATAAGAAGTATTTTAGTACAGCATAGAGAATATAGTCAATACTATTGTAATAATTACATATGGGGTCAGATGGGTGCTAGACTTCTCAGGGTGATCACTTTGTAATTAGTTTATATAAAATGTCTAATTACTATGTTGTACACCTGAAACTAATCTAAGATTGTATGTCAACTAAAATTGAAAAATAAAGAGTACCTTTATCCAAAGTCTTAGAAACCAGAATTAACTTTAACCAACTGAAAAAAGAGGTAAACAAATGACAGAAATGTCAGTGATTAACCCGCTTTGCCAATCCTCTAACATATATCTCTATCAGAAATACAGCCAGGAAATAGCCAGGAGAAAGATGACCCAACTGAACACATTCTGGAATAGTAGTGCATCTTTTATACTAATAAATTGACATGACATTTTTAATCACTATGACGAGAAAAGGAAGCATTTTGAAATCAAGTTCATTTTCCTTAATGTTAGCACCTGGCTATTTCTTTGGCCATTGCCCCATTTTTCAATACAAATTTACTAAGTACTTATGGAATAAAAAGATGAGTAAAACCTTGTCCCTTCCCTTAGAGAAACTAAAGGAAAATATAAAAAGCAAAATATGTACATTGACAAAACTATGAGACAAAGTAAAAAAATAATAAGTATTCTCTGCCACACTTAAGTAACTATCTATCACTGTACTATAAGTTATAAAATAAGATTATGACAGTCATCACTTCCAATTTTATACTAGAGTGTTGTTTCATATATACTCCAAATCCTAATGGATATTTCTTTAACAAAAATCAGGTACCGTGGTCCAAAAAATGCTTTTTCTATCAGAGCATCTGGAAGATGTACAAGCATCTGGAAGATGCAGTTTAGATACTCAAAAAAAGATAATTTTAAAGATAGTGTGTTGGCTTAGCAAAAAATAGGAATAACTATTTGAAAATGGAAACAAATTGTTTGAAATTGGGATGAAATGATTCAGAAAATTTACTATGCTGTGGTACCCATAACCAACCAAAATATACAGGTAAAATGATAATGTAATTCAGAGAAGATACTCATATTTGAGGTTCAAATATTTATTAATTGTCTGAAAGTACTGGGAGTGGTACTATATACTTTCTGTTGCATTATGTAAATTAGCTTTCATAATAACGGTGCGGGGGCAGACATTTTCATAAATGGAACCAAGAATTTAGAATAAAGAAAAGTCAGACAACTTTTGAGGACTAAACTTTAAAATTACTTTAGAGTGAAAATAGGTAGAGTCATGCAAAAAATAAAGAAATGGATCCCTGGCCTTGGAGATATGACTGCAACTTGAATAAATGCTTTATCATATTCATGTGTTAAATTGGCATATTTCATTGTTCCTGGGAGAGGACACCCAAAAGCTTTAGCCACAGCTCATTCCTACTGACAAAGCCATCCTTCATATAGAGATAACCATAAAGGATTATGGCCAGTGTATTTGCAACATTTCTGTCTCAATATAAAACCATCACTATTTTGAAGTGGATACATCAGGCCATATTAAGTTAAGCCATTAAATTTTCACGTCATCCAAATCCCCTTATTTCATTCTCGAGTTCCTTAAATAATTTTCTTATTAAGACTTAATTCCCTTTATAAGGTTTGACCTCCAGGAAAAGAATGGGCTGCTGGTATTCTTCATCTTGTGACAGTTTCTCTTATTAAGAATCAATTCACCACAGTTTCTGATTTACAAAATACTTGGGTTTTGGTTAATTAAAGAACTCTTCTGAGAGATGAATCCACTTCCCCATGTTAAAAACATCTGAGCCACATACAGTAACCCCTGCACTGTGGCGTATTTATTGGTTTGTCCCTGGGTGAGCACATAACCCAAAGTCTTATGATAAAAGAGTACTCAGGTACAAGAATGAATTGTCCTGTGTTGCATGCACTTCTGTGATTGCCATCATTATTTTTATTTGATAGATGAGGAATGGCGGTTTCGAGATATTACATTCCTTTTGAAACTCATATAGCTACTAGAAGCAGAAGATCTGAAAGTAGTTTCTCCAAAAACAGTCCAGGACAATCTTCCAATTAGCTAAGGAGTCTCACACGCACTTTGAGAAAAAGTCTTAAGTTTGCTAGGGCCCAAACCATTTACTAGAAATTAATATTCACTTTAGCATATACAAATGCAGAAGATTGAAGCATATTACTTGTTTCTCCCAACTTTTCATCAAAAGATAATATTCCACAAGTGAGGACAGGAGTAGGTCATGAAGGGCTGAAAGTAGAAACTATATTACGTCGTTACTGCTATAATTTTCAAGAATCTAGGTATACCTTTTGCTCCTAGGATCCAGTTTTTATTAGAAAATAAATATACTAAGATAGGAATAACTCTATGAGCTACTGCCTCTTAAAGGTAACATGAAATACTAATGAGACTGCCACCAAGTTCTGTAATACAACCTCTTTACTTCTTTTGCTGCTGACTACTCATTTTCATCTGAGAGTGGGATAGGCACTTCCAAAGAAGATTTAAACTTTAAGAGTAGGTGCAGTGTGCAAGTTCCATTTATATTATTCTGTTGAAGAATAATTCTCTATACTCTGCTATTCATAGAATGGACCTAGCATACGCCAAGACAAAAATCGTGAGTCAAAAAGTTTCACAGTAATATCAGATTGAAGCAGAGAGTGTAATAAATAATCTCGAATTTACCAGAAAATTCAATTAACAAGCATTCTATTCCCCAAGTCTTCTCGTTAATTGAAATGCTGTTATTTGAAAATGGTGTAACTGAGTGCTACAGTCCCTATCTTTGAGTTAAAAGTTTTCGTGGCCTTGGCCCTTTTCTAATACATCCAATTTAGCAACTGGATTTACAAACCTGTTGCTAAATTCCCAGTCTTACTCCCTGTAATCAAATTCCTAATCTAGTGCTATTTTCAGTCATACTATCAGGAAAACAGAGGAATTTCTAAGATGCACCAATTAGTTACATTTTAAAAGAGAGATCCATGTGGACTGCTTTCTTTCTTTTTTTCCTGTGAAAGACCTATCTACTTGGGATAGATTAGATTATAACTTTTAAAAAACAGGAAGAAAACAGCTACTTAAAGGAATGGATACTTGTAATTAAAAACTATGCAAATTAGCAGCTCAATGGGACTAAGTGGCTGTATGTATCAAATGAAGGTAGAAGTGATAAAGTAATCAGGTTCTTAACACATGTTTCTAAGCCATATTTTTTGCTGTTTCTTCCTCCCTTGCTATAATAAGGTAGGAAGCAAGAACTAGTAAGAAGCTCTATAGAGTATGATGCCAAACAATTTAGATTAAATTTAGATTGGTTAAATTTAATCTAGAGAAGGGGCCATTTTGAAGGAAACCTGTGGCATTATAGTACTATAGTTAAGGGCATGATTAAAAGTAGCAGCTTTGGAGCCGGGGAGACTGGGTTCAAATTCTTGCTTTACATATTAACTCTGTGACCACAGGGAAGTTATTTAACCTCTCTGATCCTCAGTTTTTCTAAATATAAAAATGGAGCTAAGAATAGGCCTTGTAGAGAATTCCAAGAATTAACTTAGATATAAATGTATGCAAAATACCTAGTGACTACAAATAGACAACAATTGCAGCTACTGTAGTACCAGGACCATTATTAATTCTCCTCCTGCTTGAAGAGGTCCATAAAGGATCCAGGAGGCAATGTGCTTTATTGCTTAATACCTTAAACTCTTATCCCACCCAGGAAATTACTTAATTCCTTATAAAATAAATTTCCTCAAGAAACTTAAGAAGAAAACTTTTTCAGCTACGGATAAATCGAAAACATTCAGTATCTTAAAAATGTTCTTCATTAAGACTAACCTAAGCTTCATTTCAGAATTTCTGCCCATTTTCTGTTATTCTTCCTTCAGTAAAATTGAAAGACAATGATTGTATTCATTTAAAATGCATAAGGCCCACTTAGAAATGAATAAATTATGGGAAGATTCAATTGAAAAGAACCTAGGCTCCCCCCTCCCAGCCCCATCCCAAGGTGCAGTCCCAAAAGAGTAGCTTTCACAGCATTCTTTGCCTCTTATAGAGTCCCAGGCTAAGTAAGCTAGGACTTAAGTCCCACACTGAAAAACTTGAGCCTTGCCATCCTCTCAGTGGCATGTGTCTGTATGGGGTATTTTAAATATAAGCAGCAGAAGAGTTGTTATACCAACTGCTGTCATCCAAAATAAAACTTCAGCCATCCGCATCATTGACAACAGCTGTTTCTGTTAAGGGGAACAGTATAATCATTTTCTTGTAAGAATTCTTGCAGAAATTCATGACTATGATAGTTGATATGTCTCTACTCAATCTAGTTGATCACAATCATAGCCGTAAGAATTAAAAAAACAAAAAACAAAATGTAGGAAGTCATTCCTGCATTATGTATAACTTGACCATCTGTAAGAGACATGTAGGCACAGCCTGAGGAAGCCGGAAGGTGTTCTGTAAAATTTAGTGAACCAAAAAGCGATCAATCAAAACATAGTTAAGAAACACTATGATAGGCCCTGAGGGGAAAAATAAAGATGTACAGGCAGACTCCCTGTGTGAATAGGTTATAATTAATATTTGTCTCTTCTTTTGTTGCTAGTAAACAAATATTCCACGTTATTATGGCAGCCTGCCCAGGAAACATATTTTAACCAATGGCATATCTGAAATAGAAAACTGATCATCTGAAAGAAACTGATCATGATAGAAAAAAATGATTTCCAGTTCTAACTCGAGATGCCTAAGCCAGCTCCACACATCAGTGACTTCTTCATACCTCCAGTACCCCTTCTTCATTCACCATTCAACAGGAGCTGAACCTCTGTTCCAACACTGCAGGAACTAGAATTTCAGGGACTTGAGGACTATTAGGAGCTGAGCCCATAGCACCGAATTCTGAGAAGGAAAAGCTCGGGACCCCAGGATCTTGCTGTAGCATCTTTTGAGAATTCCTCTCAGTCTCACCTGGTAAACTGGGCTAAATTGTATGCCCCTCCCCCTCAATTCATATGTTGAAGTCTTAACCCCCAGTACCTCAGACTGTGACTATATTTGGAGATAGGTCCTTTGAAGAAGTAATTTAGGTAAAATGAGGTCATATGAATGGGCCCTCATCCACTATGATTGCTGTCCTTATAAAAAGAAGAGATTAGGACATATATACAAACCAAGGAATGACCATGTAAAGGTATCATGAGAAGCAAGAAAAGGAGAGAGGCTTCAGAAAAAAAACCAAACCTGACAACACCTTGATCTTGGACTGACTTCTGGTCTCTAGAACTGTAAGAAATAAATTTCTGTTGTTTAAGTCACCCACTCTGTGATATTTTGTTATGGCAGCCCTAGAGATCTAATATACCTAGCTACCTGACATCTTTTTCCATTCTTTCAAGAGTTCGAAGACTAGCAAGTTCCCACTGATTGTTTCAAACACAATTTCTCCCTTCCCCAGGCATGAAATGCACTTTATACTTTTCCTTAATGACTGTCTCTGGATCAAGCATAGCCTTTAAAAAAATCTTTGTTAAGAATTTTGATGAGTAGAACAAGAGGAAGAGCTCATATGAAGTCCAAAATAGTTTTCTTTTTCCTCTTAATATAGTAATTCTTTGTAAGAATGAGAGATTTTTTTTATATTGAATAACTTCCAAACTCCCACAAGGTATCTGCTGATTAATAAAATATAAAATGTCAAAAGACAAGTATGCATTCAGTAAAGAATTTAAATAATATTGAATATTGGGAATCATGATAATATCCATATGCAAGTAGTATGGCCTACTTTATAAACATAGTCACAACTCTTGTTTTTTTAATTAACCATCAAATTCCCATAAATTCTATTACCAAACCTCTCCTGAATGCTATTAAATAATGCTGGGACTTACTTGAGAAAAGAAAAGATATATCAATTCTTTCTAAATAACAGGTGGAGAGAGAACTGTAAAATACTATCAGTTTGTGGTGATGGCTATATTGCTGTTGAATGGTTTCTATGGAACAATGACACTCTGTGGTACAAGAAACACTAACATTCTGTGCAGTGATGCCCTCACTGGTCTGTCTGCACCTCAGTGTTTCCTCAAGGAAGATACCTAGCATATTCCTCTCAAAAGGGTGGCAGGACCTGCAGGTACATCCTGCTTTAGATATATGTTGTGCTACCTCTAATCTCCTATAAAAACAACTGGATCCATAATGAGACAAAGATTGCAAGCCATTTCTCTTATAGTAAGGTTTTTATAAGGCTTTTCATATCCTTTATCACCAACTAGCTTTGGTTTGTGCTACAGACTGAATGTTTTTGTCCCACAAAATTCATATATTGAAACTTAATCCCCAAAGTCACAGTATTTGGAAGTGAGGGTTTTGGAAAGGAATTAGTTCATGAGGGCCTTTATGAATGAAATTAGTGCCCTTGTAAAGAGACCCAGAGAGCTTGCTTGACTTCTTCTGCCATGCGATGATGCAGTGAGAAGAAGCCATCTATGAACCAGGAAATGGGTCCTCGCTAGACACCCAATCTGTTGTTGTCTTAATATTGGACTTCTCAATTTTCAAGAAATATAAAAAAAAAATTTCTGTTGTTTATAAGCCACCCAGTCTATAATATTTTGCCATAGCATTCCAATGGATTAAGGGAGATTGAGTCACCTTTGTCCACTTAGATAGATTTTCTTAACTTCCGATCTCAAGGATAAGAAGTTGGAATCTTAGACTTGTTTCTACCCAACCACACCCTGGCTTGTGGTCATTCTTCTCCGACAATACTAACTCTGAAAACCAAGAAGCCAGGCACCAAAGCATTTCTATTATAGGATTCCCCAGGATGACAGAATTCTCTTGCCTTACGACTGCTTAACTAAAGAAGAATCACTCATGTGCATCCTCCCATGAGAGAACTCTGCTCCCATCTCTATGCATAGACGCTATTAACTTGTAACATATTGCTTTACCTACTGCAAACGCACACTTGAAAATAATACATGAATAACTTTACATTATATGATATTTAAACACACATCATATATTATGTATTGTAAGAAATATTAGTTATTCAATTTCACATACTACTCAGTGCACATGTGATACTCCCTGGTTGGGAACCACATACTTAGGTCCTTTAGGTTAAAAGACAGGTGGCAATGATAAACATTTGAGTTGGCACTTCAGAGGGAAACCTCAATCTGGGTCTTCTGCACATTTGACTAAAATAACAGGATGAGAAGGGTAAGTACAAAGAGGATTTATGAAAATATCATGGGACTGACGTGGCCAGCTACCAGGCAATGTTGGACGAGTAGTAGTGTCAGAGAAAAAAAAAAAAGGAATATTTACTTGCCTTTCACTATCACTTCCATTCATTTTCCTATAATTTGGTAGAGACTCTGCCCCTAGAGAAGAGCAGGGTCTATCAAAAGGAAGAGGAAAGATGAGAGAATATGAAGAACATCTGAAGAGATACTCCTTTGGCTCTGGGGGTCACTGCAGTGAGTCACCATCATGGTGACCAATATAGTATCTGTTCCCTGTCCCCAAAGAGATTCACCTAGTCAAAAGAATAACAAAAAAGACACATAGAATAGAGAGAAATTAAGTGCTACTCTCAGTTCTTATCAAAAGTTTAACAAAGAATGGAGAAATGTGTTGTTTCTTTCCTCTCCCGTAATTTGCTGTTTTCCTCAGGTATTTCTTCCCCTCACAAGCTTCCCAGTATTTTACAGAATAAGGTGGCATTTTATCTAAAAACATTTGGTAAATGTTCTTTGAGTCTAGGAGGCTGCAATTTAACAAATGGCTTCCTCACACAAACTATAAGCATAATACAGAATGATTGACAACTATGCCAACATCTGAAAAGCAGCTAAGAGCTTTAAAGCATACAGTAGCCAAGACCAGAAATGAAGTTTATCATCAGCCGTGGAGACTGTGGTTTATGTTGGCAATATAAAATATCTGTCATTTTAATACAGCTCTTACAAAGATTTTAAACATGTCATTAAACAAACACACTAGAAGGACAGGCCCAGAAGAAACTAGTTTTAAAATAACAACAATAGAATCAAAATACATTACCACCAGATAATAGCCTCCTACTGTTTGATAAAGGACTCAACTTCTAAAGCCAACACAAACATAGAGGCACGGCCAAAATGTTTGTTTTAGAAGTTGAAGGCATTGATCTTATGACACATTTCTATTACAATAGTTTTACTTCTGTTACAGTCAAAGCAGGCTCAGCTCACACTTATTCTAACTCGAGAGGTGTTCGACAGAAGGGACATCACTCTTAGTGCATCTCAGCATATGTATCACCTGTCTGCAGACCTAGTGAAGTCCTCCCTCTTCTTCCCGACTCATTATTCCTTCCTACCACTCTCCAAAATATGATCTGCATCATAGTAAACTAAAACAACAGAAGTGTGGGGCCATACATAGAGCAGATACATGAGGAGGGGGATAATATTCAGAAGTATTATTGCAACATTTTGAAAACTCACATTCAAAGCTGAGATCCTGTACCTATCTCTTCAGCAGATATCAGAACTTGCTTGGAGATGTTATAAGAGACTAAAGGCCATCTTCAGTTCCATTGCTTTAAATATTCAAGTATATTTATAGTATGAAGCAGGCCTGCCCCTGTCGTTGGGGTATAGGGTCAAGAATAATGTATGATTAAAACTTTGCACACTGAAGTTACATTCTTGCTTTAATATTAGAAAATCTCTCTCCTCATTCGATTCTTTACTCAATGTTGTGACAGAGACACCACTCCTTTTGTTCAGTCAAAACTCAATTGGTTCTGGTTCTCGTACCAAGTAATACTTCTGTATCTTCCTAATTCTCATAACCAGAACCAACGTAAAGAGTGGACAGGTAGCATTCTCAAAGGGCTGCTAGAAGAGTTAAACTGCTTAAAATATCTCCCTCAGTCTAATGCTCCCAACTGCCTGTCATGTCTTTGCACGTATTTTATTCACTCCTACTATGTGACCAGCACCAGACTTCCCAAATCATGTAGTCTTTCAATAGATATCAGGTAGTACGCCTATTGTCAGCATTATCATAGTCTAAGCACTATGCAAGACAATGGTGACATGAAGGTGAATAAGGCAGAGATTAAAACGTAAAGTAGCTCACCATCAAGATGGGAAGACAGATGGACAAGTTAAAAGCCATGACAAATGCCATAATGCCTCTCTCCTACAAAGTACTGACTTAAGTTGAAGAAAAGTCTCTCAGACTGGCAATTAGATCTTAATAATGGTAACTTTAAAGAGAGAAGTTTCAGGAGAAAAGACAAAAGTCAGATTACATTGCGGTAGTAGTGACTGGGAGGTTAGTGGAAGACAATGAACTGTTCCATTGAAAATTTTGCATGAAACTTGATAAACACTGGATCACAGCTAATGGAATCTCAGGTATCAAGTAAGCATTTGCTTATTTGCTTTAAAAATGGGAGCGTTGTGATTGTATTTGTGAGCTATTGTGAAGGAATTTTATGCCTTGAATCTCAGAAGTTTGGGGGGTTTTCATTTAGTTTTTAAGTCAACTTTAAAATGAAAATACCACTGAGAAGAGTAGGCTCTTAGTAAAATCTGTCAGTTGTCAGTTAACACCTTAGCAGGGCACAGGATGCTAGAGGGTGCCAAGAGCAGGCAGGAGAAACGCTGCTCCTGACGAGGTGGGAGAGCACCCAATATCCGTTTCTTCACAGTCAAGTCTGGGAGTCAGCCAGAGAATCCCAGCTGGTCCTGGTTTGACAAACAATCCTTCTTCTCGTTCAATACCCCAGAACATAAGAATACAAACAGCGCTCAAATTAATGCTTTTGCAAATTGTTCTTCCTTGCTGGAATTAAGTTTTAAGTAAATGAGGATATAAGTTATAGAAGCAAACCAGGGATTGCATAAGCATAATTTTTTGTTATTTCAAATAGTACTCAAATAATGCACCTTTATGAAAAGTTAAAAGAATACAATAGGTGGAATAAAAATGGAGGCCATTTTCATCCCTTCCCCACTCCATAATGGAATCCTCCCAATGGCAATCGTCATTCCCAGTTTCATGAGGGATCTTCCACACTTGTACTGTGCATTTATACGCACACATGAACACATTATGCCTACGTGTTATCTAGTTGCCCAACCTCTTGCCACGCAGTTCTCCCTAGTCTACCTGTCAAAAGGAATCTAATTTGGGAGGTTCTCACTTATCCTTAATAATAATAATAACTGCTAATATTTATGAAGTATTTACTACAGTTCAGGTATAGTACTAAAAACTTTATCATTTTTTAGTTTTACAAATACTATTAACTTGATTGTATTCTCATAAACCACCAAAACCCACAAATAAAGCAAAAGTCCCCATAATGAATACTCTTAATCCTAAAATCTTCCATTCACCATAACAATTGTTGCCAGTTAGGTAGCTATTTTTCTAGACATTTTTAAAACATGCCTACATGTACATGCAGAAATGTTATTTGTTTGCTTTTTTGGCAGCTATCATCATTCTATAGGTATTGTGTAGAATTCACATTTTCCATTTTGGTCATGCAGATCTTTCCATGTCAGACTACATAAATACAATTCATTCTTTTTAACATTTGCATAGGCGAAATGTTAATCCATTCTGTGGTTTTATCACAGAAGTGCCAGTTATTATTTTACTGGCAGACACTGAGTTTGATTTAATTTTTCACTGTAACAAAGAATGGTGTAATAAAAAGCTTGTAAGGGCCCTTTGGACACATATGTCAGTATTTCTTTCCATTAGTGAGAAGAGCAGTTGCAGGTCAAAGAACAGAGAAGACGTTTACCTGGCATTCATTCCTTGCTCCTCCATTTGCATTAGCCTTTACATTTCACTCAACCTCTCTTGGTGCTGGAAGATAAGACTGCAATAAAAGTGGAGTTTAGGGCTGAGGCTAAGGCAATGAGACCATTTAATACCTCTGATCACACAGTGATGCACTTAGAGGATGGCTGCATCTTAGAACAGTTCTAATCAAAATAAAACTCAGGGATTTGATGGGAATTCTTAGATACTTATTTTTTCTTGTTGTATATATACAGGAACAGTGTAGCACTGGGAGATGTCGGATGACATCTGTATTAGTTTGGTACGGTTGCTAAAACAAAGACCACAGATTAAGTGACCTAAAAAATAGAAATTTATTCTCTTTCAGTTCTAGAGGCTAGAAATCTGAGATCAAGGTGTCAACAGGGTTGTTTTCTTATGAGACATGTGAGGGAAGGATGTGTTCCAGGCCCCTTTCCTTGCTTATATATGGCCATCTTCTCCCTGTGTCTCAGCACTGTCTTCCCTCTGGGGGTGTGTTTGTGTCCAAATTTCTTCTTATAAGGACAGCAGTAAAATTAGATTAGAGCCCCACCCTAAGGATCTCATTTTCAGTAACACTTCAAAGACCTTACCCCCAAATCTGTTTATGTTCTGAGGTATTGAGAGTTAGGACTTCAACATATGAATTTTTAGAGAATAATTCAGCTTATAACACCGTTTCACTATCACAAGGGAAGGCAACCATAAGACTGAAGGGAAAACTGAGAATCAGTAAGAAATGATTGCTTGCTGATCAAGCATCATTTAAAACCAATATTTCCTTGTTGAATTCCTTTCATCTGAATTTTCCAGTTGAAAGTCAATAATTTGCTTGAATTGCATAAGCAAATTTAAATAGAATTTGTTTCCTGTGACCAAAGGTATCCAGGGTTTTTTTTAATATGTTAGTTTGAAAGATACTCCCCAATTGACCTCCTAAAAGGCTTTTTAAACATACTTTTTCATAAACAGTATATAAAAGTTTTCAGCTCTTTCAGTGTCATCAATAAGACTTTTTATAAGCTTGTGAGTGAAAATCAATCTCATTATTGTTTTAAGTTTTTTTTTTACTAATGACTAAGAAGTTTAGCATCTTATCCTTTGTTTATTGCCCATTTCAGTTCTGTAAATTATCAAGTTAAATCTCTTGCAAATATCTTTATTTTACTTTTTAGTAATTTTCTTGTTGATTGTGGAGTCCTATAAAGAAAGCAAATATGAGCAAACATTTTCTCCTGTCCTGTCACTGTTTTAAAACTTTATTTATGATGTATTATGTTATACAGACATTTAAAAAACACATTTATTATTAGTTGGTTAAAATTTTCAGTCTTTTTCTTTGTATTGTCTGGGTTTAATGTCTTTGTTAGTATTCCAAGCTTACAAAAACATTCTTCTATAATTTTATACATAAAATACCTTTACTGTTAGTTTTCCTTATATGCAGAGCCTTAGTGTATTTGGAATCTGTTATAAATTTTACCAAAAACAATGATTTACTGTTCTGATAGCCAGTTGTCCCTAAATATTTTAGTAAATGTGTGTCTCTAGTGATTTGAATTATCTGCTTTATCATATACTAAATTATTATATTTATAGAATCAGTTTCTGGAAAATTAATTGTTCCTATTCATCTGTTGAGCTTATTTCTCTACCAAAATCACACTGTTCTAATTAAGGTAACTGTAAAATATAGTAAAATATTATTTAATATATAATAAGGTGACTTTATAATATAATGTTTAGAAGAAAATTATTGCTTTATTTTACTTCTTTTTAAACATTTTCTTGGCTAGTCTTTTCCATTTACTGGAAATCAGCTATTCTGTTTTTGTTTTTTTTTTTTTACACCTCAGTTGAATAATTCTAGCTTCCACCTGAAACATAGAGGTGGAAGGAGATCTCACCCACCCTTGAAATAAAAAAATTATCACACTTTTTTTAACCCATCAGAGTGCTGAAACCCAATGAAAAGTCCCAAACATCTAAAGAAAGATGGTACCCTGCAGGGCGATAGGAGATGCAAGCATTCACTCATCTGGGATAGACAGAAACCAGATATAGTAAGAAAAGTTAAACTAGAATAGTTGAAAAATTGGTAAAGCCTGAGTATAGGCTAACAGGATAGTGTGAAACTGATGGAGTCCACAGAAATTGTCCACAGCTTCTTGCAGGCCATCTCTCCATGAATCCCATTCGGCACTCTCAGAAAAGACTGAAAAGTGCCATATCATGAAAAGTCTATCTAAGAGAAAAAGTAGAAAGGGCAAGAAATTCTCCCTGATCATCTTCCCTATCACCACTAAGGAACAAGAATAATCACGAATCATCTAAGAAAATCTGCATGACATTGACGTAGGCAGAGGTTTTGGATGTGACATCAAAATTATGACACATAAAGGAAAAGATATGATAAATCAAACTCCTTTAAAATTAAAAATTTTTTCTACATGAAAGATCCTGTTAAAAGAATGAAATTACAAGCCATAGAGTGGAAGCATAAATATACATATCACAATCCTGAAAAAAAGACTTATGACCAAAATATGTAAAAACTCTCAAAATCCAATAATAAAAAAAGAGCAATCTAATGAAAAATGGGTAAATGTCCGAACAAACCTTACAGTAAGATGATAACTGAATAACAATTAATTAGATAAAAAGATGTTCGATGTCATTAGTAATTAGGGAAATGCAAATTAATACCACAGTGATATCACTATATACTTATTAGAATGTAAAAAATAAAAACTTTGCCATATCAAGTACTGACAAGAATGTGAAGCAACTGGAACTTTCGTCAGTTGCTAGTGGTTATTCAAAATGCCAGTGTCACTTTGGAAACAGTATGGCTGTCTCTTATGAACTTAAATATGCAACTATCCCACTTCGAGGCATCTACCACAAATAAATAAAACTATGTCCACAGAAAAAGCTGTGTACAAATATTTTCAGGAAAAGTATATGGGAATTCTGCACCATTTTTGTAAACTCTTTTGTAAGCTTAAAATTATCTCAACAATGAACATACAGATAGCCAACAGACATATGAAAAGATTCTCAACATCACTGATCATCAGGGAAATACAAATCAAAATCACAATGAAATATCTTTCACACCTGTAAGAATGGCTATCATCAAAAAGGCAAGAAATATAAATGTTGGTGAGGATGTGGAGAAAAGGTAACCCCTCTACATTGTTAGTGGGAATGTAAACTAGTATAGCCATTATGGGCAGCATGAAAGTTCCTAAAAAAATTAAAAATAGAATGACCATATGACCCAGCAATCCCACTTGTAGGTATTTTTCTGAAGAAACCTAAAACACTAATTCAAAAAGTCATATGCACCTCTATGTTCATTGCAACGATACTTATAATAGCCAAGTAAAAGAAGAAACCTAAGTGTCCACAAATAGATGATTGGGTAAAGAAGTTGTGGTACATTCATACAATAGAATATTACTCAGTCATTAAAAAAAAGGAAATCTTGCTATTTACAACAACATGCATAAACCTAGAGGGTATTATGCTAAGTGAAAAAAGTCAGACTGAGAGACAAATACCATATGACTCCACTTATATGTGGAATCTGAAAAACAAAAATGAACGAACAAAACAGAAACAAATTCATAGATATAGAGAATAAACTGATGGTTTCCAAATGAAAGGGGATTGGGAGATGGGTAAAAAAGGGCAAAGGATTAATATGTACAAACTGCTAGATTTAAAAACAGTCATGGGGCTGTAAATATAGCATAGGGAATATAGTAAATAATGTAATAACTATGTATGGTGTCAGATGGGTACTAAACTTACTGGGGTGACCACTTCATAAGGTATATAAGTATATAATCACTACGTTATAAACCTGAAACTAAATAATATTGTATATAAACTGTAATTTAAATAAATACATTTTAAAAAATTACCTCAACATGAAAAGTTCATTCTGAAAAAATAAATAAATAAATAACCTAGTGTCAGTGGCTTGTTGAATGAAGCTAAATTAAAATCATAGAATAATTCAAGAATTCATATTTTTATAATATTGAAATTTACAAATACCATGTTTTTTCCATTTACTCGAGGTTTTCTTTTTGTTTTATCTTTTAAACCAGTTTTATCAATACCTTTAATATATAACTTTTGTTATAATTTTCTTCCTATGTATTTTATAGTTTTATTACATTTATTAAAAATTACATTTCTCTATCAGTTTCTAATTGATAATTACCCAAATGTATGCAATATATGGGAATTTTATCAAACTCTTATTATTAAAGTTGTAATGGTTTTCAATTATTTTGTCAGAATTCTGTAGGTAAACAATCATAAACATTGCAAATATTAACAGTTTGGGGTTTTTCTCTTAATATTTATGTTGGATAAGCTTATTATATTGGTTAGGTCCTAAAGAATAAATTAGAACAATAATAGTGACAGGCATTACTGTCTTACCACTGACTTAAATGTGAAGCACCCTACTACAATTAGATGGTTCTCATTGTTCTACTTTCTCCTTCATATCTATAAGTTACAGAATCCATTCTTTTCATCAGGTACTATTATTTTCGCTTAAAAAAATATTTAATTTACTTCTCATTAGAGTTGAAAATTATTTTATATTTAGTCTTCATTTCAAACAAAATAAAATTTCAACATGTTTTAATTTCTGATTTCCATCGACCCCACCCCTAGTTTTTAGAAAATGTTTTGGAATTTTACTTCCCAATTTTGCTAGAGTATGTCCTCAGTAATTCATTTATACCTTGTTGGTAGTAAATTCTCTTGATCCTTTTTGATTGAGCATGGCCTCTATTTTTAAATGTTAGTTTAACTTAATATAAAGAGAAATCTATGTTCTAAAAATGTTCTCCCCGTACTTCATAAAAAATCTTTTTTGTCCTTTACCATCTGTGTTAAAGATAAGTCTTATGCCAGTTTGAAGACTATCCTTTATAGTAAACCAGAATTTTATTCTCTGGAAGTTAGAATTTTCTATCACTGGCATTCTGATATTTCATCAGAGAGAATCTACATGTTCTCTTTTCCCATTCCTTAGTGACATCCAGAAATTTCTTTTAATCTTAAGGCAAGTCTGTCTTCAGCTCAGGAATATTTTCTTCTATTATGTTTTCAAGTATTGTTTTTCCTCTATCTCCTCTGAAACTCTTTTTTGACTCATGATGAAACTACTCTATTTTCTGTTTCATTTTTCATTTGTATCTTTTCTTTCTTTCAAATTTGTGTTATATTTTAAGAGAATTCCTTAGTTCTGTTTTCAATCTCACCAAAACATATATTGGCTGCGTCCAATCTGGTATTCAGTTTATCTATTACATCTTGTCTTAAACACATTCTGTGTTTATGTTTCATGAATTTTGAGAACTTCTTTTCCACAGAAATCTGTTGTTGTTATTGTTGTTGTTGTTTTTGTTGTTGCTTTTTAGTAGACTTAATAGGTTTCCTTATGTCTCCAAAAATTTATTTAGGGGTAATAATTACATTTATATTAATTTAACCATTTATTCCCATCAACAACAATTTTTCTCAATATTTTTTTCCCTTGTGTTGCATGTACTGGGCCTTTTTCATGCTTTTAGCTTTCCTTGATTTCCTCGTGTATTAGAAAATGATGTGTATGTCCTAAGTCCAAGTGAAAATATCTCTTCCACTGGAGGAGAATGAAGATTTGATTGCAAGAATTGGATTATGCTGTGTTTGTGTGGGAGGTAAAAGGGCGTACATAAATTTAGTGTGGTGTTTTTTGTTTTGTTTTGTTTTTTTACAAATATTGGTAATTACTCTTCTAGGTATCAGTTTCTCTTTCCTCCTGGTAGCTGTGAATGGAATAGAGAACTGCCCTGGTCGGTAGCCCTCAGTACTCATCCTGGGTATCTCGCATCAAAAATACAAAACATATTTGGCACCTGAGGCATACCCAGTTTCTACCAAATAGTGGAATCAGCTAATCTAAGTGGGAGATACTGATAAAACCATTCCACAGCCAATTCTTTACGGCCTTCTCCTCTACCAGCTTACACTTTCTCTAACTTTTAATTACTTTAGAGTTCTATTTAAAAAAAGAAAAAACCCAAACATTTATTTTAGAGCTGACTCCATCTGCTTATTATCTTACAGAAATCACTCGATTGTTTTGGTCTGAGGATAACACCCCATCAAGCTTTTCTGTGACACCATGGGAATATTATTTTTAGATTTTTGCATGTTACTTTGATAAAATTTGAAGAGGGACAAGAAGTAGTGTGTTCACTACTTTGAACTAGAAATCCTCTTTTGTTTGTATGGGTTTTTTGATAAAGAAAAGACAACATAATACATATCGTATTTCAGTTCTATGACCTCATTTTCAGAAGATGGAACAAAAGGATGATATGAAGAAGGTAGGCCAAGAGAGTACAAAATTAGAGAGCTATTGTTAACACAAAATAGAGAGGAAAAGACTTTGAAATCATAATTCATACACACACTCTGGACTTCACAAGGAAAGATAGCTAGAGAGAAAAATAGAAAAAAAAAAAGCAAGGCATACACAGGAAATTGAAAAAGACCTTCAAATACAAATTGAAAGATGATATAAAATGCAAACACACACACATACAAACACACACACACACACACACACGCATGTGCATGCACACCATGTACATGGAGTAGTAGTCATTCCCAGGGCAGAAAGATAAACTTCAGGGGTTAGAAAGTTCAGTACTAGTTTTTGTTTTGCTTTTATCTTCCATGATAAATTCTGTGAAACTCTCTTTTGTTGTTTTTTAACTACAGGTTGCCAACGTGAAAGAAAATGCAAAAAGAAACAGAATTTGTTATAATTAACAAAAATAATACACTAGTACAGATAATACACTAGTGGAGATAAAAATTGCTGAGGCAATTGCCCAACGGTATTTCCAGATGTTCATTATGTGTCCATCAGTGTTGCATCCCGTCCGCCATTTACTCTATTGGTGATAGGCAGTTTCCTCAAGGTCTGGCACCCTTGCATCTGTAACACAGGCACAGGATACAGAGGATGCTGTGCCTCTAATGGTTAGGCAGGGTATGTGTCATGGTCCCTAGCAATACACATGTATAACTCCAGTGTTTTTGTGTGGCTCAGTTTTTATCCTTTCTGTGAGGTAAGGGAATACTAAGTTCATTAATGGCTAGTGAGCTGGTCAGTATCAAAAGTGAATAATAAATCAATTATTGGCTGCAGATATATTTTAGACAGCATTGTACATAGAAATTAGATAAGATAAATGGGAAAAGATTAATGTACAAAGCAGATGATGTTGTTGGTCGTCCTGGATATTTCAAAGTAATCAAAATATAACTATAATGCCCAGGTGCCAAGAAAGTAGAGTCACAAGTTAAAACCTCAAGAACAAAAGCAGCTTTTCTTCCATATTTGGTGCTAAGTCATCAAATAAGTTTTCTTAGTAAGGCAATAGCAGACATATTCAGGAAAGTATATTTCATATATGAACAATTAAAGGGAAAAATGCAGCATCTCCTTCACTAAATAAATATATTTCTGTCTTTTGGCTTCTGTGTTTCTGGTTTGCAATTAAAAAAAGTTACAAATAAAAGAAAACCTAAAAATAGATCATTCAAGTTATAGTTTTATTTCTCCCATAAAAAAGCTCTGGAGCTAGGCAGTACAGAGTCAACTGACAGCTCTGTCGTTCCTATAGACACAGGTTTGGGTTCTATTCATCCCTCCTCGGTATGTGACTGCCAATCTCATTAATAGTCTACAATAGCTGCTGGAGGTCCAATCCATCACATCCACATACCAGGAGTGAATTACAGAGGGTATGTGTGCAAAAGCTTGCCTTTTCTCTGAACCTTCCTGGAAGCCTCACTCAATAAGTTTTTTTTTTTTTTTTCATCTCAATGGCCAGACTTAGTTATATGGCTTCCATTTCCTGTAACACTGGGAAACATAGTCTAAAAGCCTTCAGTGGACTTTCAAATTATATTGTGAACTTCTGACTATGGATGAAAGAGAGATGAAAGTCATTGCTATAGTACCTGATCCCAAGGCTTAAAAAATCAGGCAGAGGTTGGCCTAGGTGGAGCAACGCAACTTTCTCAAATATCAATTCAGCACTTCAGTTGAGCTTTAGCTAGAAAAAGAAGAAAACCCTCACACAACAGAGTCTTGATTTATTTGGGAAATGTTCCAAAACTTAATATAATTGAAGAGCCCACAAATGCCAGAGCAGATATGGCATATCAGGGCAGCATCCTTGGGTGAGCCCCACTCAACTTAACAGAAGAGACATGGGGACAATGAGATTGTACAGGGTGTGGTGAGACTTAATTTTATGCTTTCCCATAGTCTGTTTATACCTGGGGTGTTATACCATTATTTAGGAAGAATTTACATAATCTATTCCCTGGACGCTTCCATTTAAGACAGTTTAAAGACTTGACACTCTCTTGGTCCTCAAACCAAACTTATAGTGCTTGGGTGTCAAACCCTTATGAGAACAAGAGAGAGGAAAAAGTATCATCCTGTTGTCCCTGACCCCTTTCTCAGTCTCTAGTTACCTTCATCCTAGGAAGCAGGTTTCCTACAACAAATGACCAAAACACTGTTCCTGACTTTAATGGCCTTTGGAGTGAATGAAAAGGAGATAGGATGATGTTAAGTATTATCCCCACAAGGATTCTGCTTCTACTAATTCTGCCAACTCAAGGATTCTTTGTATGAGCAACACAGACCAAATTACTGACACTCATGATGGCTTCTGATAGAATTTGATGAATATTCGATCATGCTAAAGTTCATATGAAGTGAAATGAAATGAAATGAAACAGTTGCACAATGATGAGAGGATGAGAGTAACTCAGTGATGACCACCTTTGACAAGTTTTCAGTCCAGAGATTTAAGAATATAAGATTAAAAATACAAATAGAAGGCTTATGTAGGATACTGACATGAGAAATGGTGAACTGAACATTAAAAATATATTATTAACATATTAAACTAATAATCGCATTAATACTTAAACCCATAACACCTTTTTTTTTGTTTCTAAAAAAACATTCTCTAAGAGCTTCAAACTCCACATTATAAATTATTTTCACACCATCTCTGAGAAATAGGTATGAGCTCTCGAGATTTACAGACTCTGGGCTTTTCCTAGAGTTCTTTTAGACAAATAAGAGAAGACCCCAAATTATATCGTTGACACAATAAAGAACATCAGGCAGGACAACTGGTATTAAGACAAAGAGGTAGAGCAATGCATTAATTGATTATTTGTTCTGAATGTGTCTCATTTATATGACTGTTCTATAAATTTTAGTGGTAATTCCAGCTTGGATGATAGTGATGTTGTTTGTACCACAGATTAGCCTATGCTGCCAATAAAATTTAAAAAAGACAAGCAAAGTCAAGAGGAGGAAAAGCCTGAAAGAAAATATATTTGAAAGACATATAACAAAGGGTTAATAACTGTAAAATATAAAGAATTCCTACAAATAAAAAAGATACATTTACAATGCTATTCATTACAGCATTGTTTGTGGTAGTAAAGATTAGAAACCATCTAAATACTTAATAGGAAATAGGTTTAAAAAAACACAAAGAATGGTAGATTCATAGTATGTAAAATGTAGATGACTAGTAAGGGTTTGGGAGTCTTCTTCCAATTTTTCAATATTTGTTTATTGAATCAGTGAAAGCCTGGAGATAGAAGTAGAAAAATAACACCTAATAAACAGAATTATAAGTTCATCAATTTATCTCTTCAAGTAATAGTTATTGTCTTTAGAATAAATAAGTGTCATGAAGCCAGGCTGGTTCATAAATTCTAATTTGTCCTGACAAACAAGCAACAAGGAACCCAAGAATATGACCTTGACCACAAAGTAACGTACATAAGGTACAAGGGTTTTCTTTCAGTTTTAGTGAGAAATAAACTTCCTCAAGTAGAAACTTGACAAACAATGATTAATGTCCAAGAGGAAATTTTAAGAAATAAAATCTTAAGAATCACCTGTGGTACTTCCTGATAACTGTCAAGATAACAGCAAACTGAAGATTTCTGACCAACTGGTCCCAATGATCAGATTACCAGCCCAGTTGCCACAGGTTTTCATCCATCTGCCCTACCTCCTATGGTTCACCACAGGTTGAGATGACTGATGAGACATGTTGACGGTAAATTCAGAATTCCTGAATAGGTAAATTGGGAACTAATAAATGAAAAATAACTGGCCTCATTTTCAAAAGTTTTGTAATCTGGTGAAGATCCTATAAACATATAGGCAACACTTCTCTAAATTAAATTCATTCGATGAGAAAAAATGTGGCTTTAATCATGAAATTAGTAAAGTGGCCAATCAGTGGCCTATGAGAGTCATTTACCATGTTGATGAAGATAGAGTCAAATCCTCAAACTCCATGACAACTGCCTCCCTAGACAGTATATCCTTTGGTATCTATGTATAGCTGTTTCCTACCCTCCAGCTCTTTATTCATTATTTTTGGCGAGCATAATTATAAGCAATAGTCTTAGATGCCTATTTTTTTCTCAGATTCCTCTTGCTAGGAAACTAAGAAACACTATTTCAAACTTATATTCCCGGGATCTTTTAATGCCCTGACAGCAAACTCCAGCTCTCAATATTAGCCTCACAAGATACGGAGCAACCTTTAACCTTATTTTGATGTCCAGTCAGGTTATATTTTCAAGAAAAGAGATTTCTCTCCCCAAGTCAGTCAGAGGAAACCTAAGAGTGAACTGGTTGTAGTCTTTCTGTCAGAGTACGTTCTAAAGTTACCTCTTCACCATAATATGCCAACTCACAACACAACACCTCCATTTGGGGTAGCATAGTGACATAGTGCACAACTCAGGTATGACTGCTTTGGTGATGGAAAGAGGAGGAAAAATGAATACATAGGTCAATCTATAAAAATCTCAAGATGATGTGTAATAATAGTGAACTGATCAGAGAATCAAGGTCAAATTTCCACTCTCACATGCAGCCTCCCCAGTCTCTGCGGAAATATACAATCTCATAATTCCAGTGATACGTCTCTTCACCTTCCCTTGGTACCTCTAAATATTTCTCTCCCACTTTCCCTTAAATCTCGTCTATTCAGGCCTTTGTTTTCCCAAAGATTCCCCACACTCACTTTATCAAGTAGTTTCTTTCAAGATCACCAATAAACTCTATGTAACTAAGTCTAAATGGTCAACTCTCATTCTTCAACTTGATTTATAGACACAGGTGAATTCCTCTCTTCTCTTCAATATACTTTTTACACTTAGTTTCTAGGCCACCACAATCTCTTTTTCCTCTTTTATTCCATTGGCCATTCTTTCTTGTTCTTCTTTGCTGACTCTTCCTCTCTACCCCCGCTGCCGTTACCCTCCTCTCCCACTTTCTAAGAGGTGTGGACCAATGCTCTGTCTTTGATCCTCTCTTATATCTACATTTCTTTCTAGGGTGATTTCTTGAAGCTTATGTCTTTAAAAATATCTATGTGCTAGAGTCCTAAATTCCTATCTTTACCTGAGACTTCTGCTGAATTTCAGACGATTTATTTGACATCTCCATTGGTGCGTCTGATATATATCGCAAACGTAACAGGTCTCAAACTGAACTTCTGTTCCTCTCTAAACCTGCTTCAACTTCAGCCTTTTCTATCTCAGTTGTGGTAGTTTCAACCATCTACTTATGCAGGCCAACAAACTTAGGTTCCCTCTTGATTCCTTACCTCTCCTCCTTACCCATATCCATACTGTGTGGAAATCCTGTTTTACCTTTAAAATTTTTCCAAGATCTGACAATTTTTCAGCATCTCCGCTGTTTCTACCTTAGTCTAAGCCACCATTATGTCTTATCTAGACTGCTGTTATAGACTTCTAATTGGTACTGCTGATTTCATTCTTGCCCTCTACTTACTTCAGAATGATCCTTTTAACCTAAATTCGTTCATGGTCTCTCTGTGCAGTACATCAATCATATGAAAAAGTGAATTTAAAAATATCTACTTTTTATTGGGTTCATCTAAGGATCAATGAGATAATAGACATAAACTACTATAATACTCAGCACATAGTGTGCATTAAATTATAGTAACATGGGTAAGAGATTAATTTTTTTATCATTTCTGAAATCTGTTGTTTTTATCCTTTTCCAAGTATTAAGGAATATGACTCAAAGTTCTCCATATCTACTACTGCTAAGGTACTCTTTTAAAGAAGTCCTGGATCCCCAGGAACACCATGACTAACAGAACCTGATTTACAGAGCCATAAGAATAGCCACAGGAAATTGTTTCCTGTTTCAAGAGTATATTAGAATGTGTCACAACTTTCCAGCAGATGAACTAAGGAGAATATCAAACAACCTAATAGAAAAAAATAATTGGTGGTTCATTATGACTGCTCTGTCCCTTCTCCTTTCAATGTAGCTGGCCTACCAATGCCACATTAAGAATCCTTCTGGGACTAGCCCTTGTTGCCATTCTATGATTCTCTGTTACAAAGCATATGACTCTTTTTCACCTTCATCACCTACCCCGTACCAGTTTTAATTATCATGTGCCAAACTTGTTTTTGTGACTTGTGCGAATTCTTTTTTTCAACATCCTAATGACTTTTAGCATGTCATGCTGCTGCCTCGTATCACACAAACCCACAGCTTTGCAGATGCCAGTCTAATCTCCAGTCCTACTTGCCATCAGGAGGGATCATCAGACAGACCCCTTGGAGGTTCTAGAACTGAATACTAGCAGGACTCTGAGTACATTTTGATTAGTACTCATCCCTAGAAAAGGAGTAGCCAGCTTATTTTATATGCATAACAATACTTATAATGGTTAATCTTTCTGTAGCACTTGCTATGTTTCAGAAACTCTTTTTGGTGTTTTACACATATAAACTCATTTAATCCTTATAAGCATTCTATGAAGATAAGGAACTTGAAGCCCAGAGGGGTTAACTTCTCTTAGGTCACGTACATAGTAAGTGATGGTTCTGGGATTAGATCTCGAGCAGTCTACTCTAGCGTTTGTGCTCTTAATCATTATACAGTGACTTATACATTCTTATAAAGATAATGTAGTTGTTGGTAAAATATATCACCTCACAATTAAAACCCTTGGTTTATATACCAGAAAAATTTAAAGACCAGGAACCAATTAATTAATTCAGATTGGAAATAACTGGAGTTGGTGCTTAAAAT
Source organism: Pteropus alecto (assembly GCF_000325575.1). NCBI lineage: Eukaryota > Metazoa > Chordata > Mammalia > Chiroptera > Pteropodidae > Pteropus > Pteropus alecto. Next base: position 24,163,850 of record NW_006442484.1, read on the forward strand.
TGAACAATTAAATTTCACAGTTGCGAAATTAAGAAATAGTAGTGAGAATTTCATGAAGCTGATGAATAAAGTCATAACCCCAATGTCAGTAAACACGGCAACTTGACATTCAAATAACAAGAAAGAATGTTCTTTACAGTAGCATATAAGGCATGTGGTAACAGTTGCAAGACTGACAGACATCTGTGGGTGTATTTGTTAAGTCATTCAAACCAAACTGAGACAAAGAGAGTGGGTAACTCCATATTTTACAATGGGCAGTGGCACCAGCCATGATGGAGTTCAAAGGCAATGAAATGCTTCAACAGGCCTTGCTGTTTCTCTAGATCATTTGCTAATGCTTGTGTCTGGTATTTACTAGGAAGCAAGCCCTGGCTCAATGTTTCTCTATGAGCTCTCATCAATCAAAACCTCTATAAAAGCCATGATAAGACTGAAAAGGCAGGCAGGCCCTAGGTAAGGCAACGCTCTCCATATAGAATTTTATTACAAACTGCTGTTCATTGGAAATCATCATACCATAAGCTGTCCTCAGTCCTGCACTTCAATATATTTAATCCTCACAAGAAACATGCAAGGAAAATCTGATTATCCTGTTCTATGTGGGGCAACTCAGGCTCTTAAGCAAAGGGACCAACTCAGCCAAGACCCCATAGCTAGTAAGTATTTAAATTTGGATTAAAATCCAGTTTTTTATGACACCAAAGCATGTGCTCCTTACATAAAGTTATTGAGAAACAGCAGTTGATATTGAGGGTAATTCTTTTGCCTTATTTGTCTAGAATGCTGAGGTAAAGGGTCAAAATTTATCTTTTAAACTATTCATATCATTGTTTCCATTCACCATTACATGGCAGTAATTTTTTATAATCTATAAAATTATCACATCTTTTTATCTTTACCCCAGGCCCTTTACTCTCCTGTTTATAATATAATTCATGTAGATTAGATGGACCCTGAGAAAGATTTGTAGAATTGAAATACTTCCTGAAGAATCATTGACCTAAGCAACTGTGGACTGCCTTTACATGACTGGCTAAAACAGATGTAGGCTCTGTGTTCTTTCATACCACTGACATGTTTCCTAGCAGGCTAGAGAACAAGAAGATTGACTTGGTCTAGCATAACCAGGACTTTTTGGGGCAAAGGGGAGACCTTTAGGCTTTCCTTGACTTTACATTGACGTCATGCCTCCAACACAAATGCACTCTGAATAACACTTTCCCAGGCTAGGTACCGTGGGAAGAAACCAAACTTTAATAGGTGGCATTTTAAAAGTGTCCTGAAAACAATGCAGAGAGAAAATGGCCTCAGACAGCTCCAGTGTCTCTGTACACAGCCGTCAGGACATGTGTGAGAGCCCAAGGCTATGGCAAGCCTGTTGTGCAGCTTGGAACAATGCTGTGATTGTGTGGGTATCACCTCCTTAGGATTCATATCACAAGCAGGATATGAATGTGTCCCAGGCAGGGTTTGACAGCTGTTTTTCAGCTTTCTAGATCAGAGATAGAAACAGATATGATTTGCATAGCCTCCTTTTTGCATTACATTTCCAGATGGGTGGGTTGCCTTTCATGTTACACAACCAATCCCAAGAAGTTACCCAGCTTCCTACCTCACTCACGGTTCCCCAGCCCCACCTTGCTAACCACTTTCACTTTTTCCTAACCATTTCCAAGATCATCAGAATCATGTCAACACCCTGAAGACCTGCTAGGCCTCCAGGTGTGTTTCAGAATCACTTCTACATGTATTAGCTATAGATTAACAGAGGAAGGAACTCAAGCTCCTGGAAATTGAACAATGCTGTATTTTAACAAATTTTAAAAATTCCCCACCTATCTTGGAGGCCATCTATTCATTCAAATAATGTTTACTGAGATCTCCTATAAGCTGGCTAGATAGATACCTCGGAAACCACATTAGGCAATTGTAACCCCAATCCTTCGAGAGGTTGCAGTCGAGTGATGAAGACACACTTAATAGAGGCAATCGCAGTAGAATGTAATGAGAGTTAAGCAAAGAATACTAGAGCCAAGAAATAACTACAGGCCCATGTATAAAAATAGTCCTTCGATAGGGGCTAAAATAGACACAAAAAATAAGCGGGTTTACCAAAAGCAAGAGCTAGTCAAACCTTCCCCATTCCTCCCACAATCACACGCTTTTTACAACACAAGTTCACCTCCGGGCAACAGGATGTACCAGGTGGTTGGGCATCAGATAGAAAGGCAACTCTGTAGTCCACATACACTAGAGAGGAGAATAATGTTTTATAAAGTGGGATCCCAAGAGATTAACTTGGCCAATACAATTCTCTCTCCTTCTCAGGAATTTTAACTGAGAAAATTGGAAAGAACCTGTCACTTGGTAGTGGGAGAGTTATAGAAGACACCACAGGGAGTATGGCTATAAAGTGTTGACAGTGAGCACAAGAGTGAGTCTCACACAGTTTTTCCAAAGTTCCAAAATTCTTCTTGAATTCAGAGTTTACCCTCTCGGTTAAGTTTCTGGAAGCCCGGCTTGTACTTCGGCCCCTTTCCCTGGGTCATATGCAATCATGGATCATTTATCAGTGCAACATATCTCCTTTACTTGCGCTAGCTTGAGTCATCTCTGTTCCTTATAATGAAGAAACTGAATCAATGGCTCTGAGTAAAATAATGTGTTCAAATGTCAAATTCAGTCGGTCGAAATTCTCTAAAAACTTTTATTAACTTTTGTGCAAACCACACAAATATGAATTAAAAAGTCAATAATCTCCAGCTGAAATTTTCTCAATCCCACCACTCTCCCTCTAAGGCAGACAATATGGATTTATTTTCCACATCTGTTCTCATACTCATAAAACATATATAAAATTATACACACACATAGGTGTTTTGGGTTTGTTTGTGAACATGGCTTTTGAAAACATTTATAAGCATAACCTATTTGTTTTAAGCTCTTTCTGGGACTATTCAGGGAATGGTTCATTGCTATTAAAGTTAAAACAAAACAAAACAAAACAAATATTCTAGATTCTTTTTTTTTAATTAACTTTATTAGGGTAACATTGGTTAATGCAATTATATAATTTTCAAGTGTACATTATAATTTGACATCTATATATTCTATTGTGTGTTTACCACCCAAAGTCCAGTTTCCTTCAGCTACCAAATATTTGATCCTCTTTACCCACTTCACCCTCCCCCAAACCCCCTATATTTGACTCCCTTTATCCTGTCTACCTCTTCCCTAGATTCTAATTCCAGCTTTGTCACTGGTTCTCTATAAGATTGTATAGAAATCAATAAAGCTCCACTTGAACTAGGGTTCCAATCTTTTCATCAAAGCAAAAAGTAATAAAGGCCTTGTGCTCGGTGCTATGCTAAGTAAATTTTTAAAATTCCATCCCTCTTTGGTAGGTGCCAATACAGCAAAAAAAACAACACTGGTGAATAACCAGAGAGTGATAACAAGTGTGCTCAGAGGAGCATGGTTAGAAAGTAACATCCCCTCACATACTTCACATGAAGAGACAGAGACAAATACCTCAGATGAGGGCTATATCACTATATTATTATAAATTATGAGTAGGAGAAATATTTCCTGGTCTTTGCTATGAATCTACATGTGACTTGAGCAAGTTGCTTAACATGTTGGCTTAATCATAATACTTAGATTAGTCATATATGAAATTCAATTCAATAAATTTTGGTAATGACACCTCCCTCTTGAGGGGGGGAAAAAGGATTAGAACAGAATTTCTGCCTTTAGATGGCTTGCAACCCTGATAATGATGCGGAAGGAAACAGAGCTGTGAACAATAAAGTGTAACAAAATACAGCCTGAGCTCTCATAACCGTAAGGGAAAATGTGTGGAGCGTCAAAGATAAAGAAACTCCCTCTGCCTGGGGGCCCTGGAGTTGGGAAAGGCTAGCAGAAGTTTCTGTTCAGCATAGAATTGAGTTTGGAGATCATCTAATAGAGTAAAAGAATTAGACTGGGGGACCTCAGAAGACCCTTCTGACTCTGAACTCATGAGACAAAACATATGTGACATAGTTTATACATGCTTCCCTTCTCCACATACACGGAATCAGGATACAGGCATATGGGTAGCGTTTTAAGTTGGGTACAACATCTAATGAACAAGACAAACTCTGCTTGCATTTTCTGCATAGTGTTAATCCTCTCCCCACATCCTCTTACCCCTTCATCTATAAACTATAATCCATGACTATCTGAAACAAGGGTAAAGTTAGTTTTGAGGTTATATGCAACTACCACTGTATTTTATCTTTTCTCATACTAATGAAGAAAAGATGTTATTAGGGACAGAGCATCTGGTTAATGAGATAATAAAATCAAAAGTATAGGACTGTTAAGAATTTTAAATTAAAAATGTAGGTACGTTCTTAGTTGCTTGAATGTAAATAAGTTACTAATAAATGGTGGAGACTATAATGATGGTGGTGATGATAGTGATAGTGATAACAGCCCCAATTTTCTCATATAATCTCATAGTTCTCTAAAATTCCTATAGAAACAGAAATAGATCTCAGTGTGTATAGCCAGTGATTCCTCCACCTTATGTGTTCTTTCCGTCTTCTCAGCATCTGCTTTGAGGCTTTGCTGACTTCTAACAACCATGCCTGGATTTTGATCAAGCCTTATCCATAGTTAACTCCTGATTATAGATTGCTTCTTCATTTCTATTTCTCAGCCCTTAGTCTATTCTCTACCAGCATTACATAGGGCTCATTCTGGATTTCTGTTAGTCAATTTTGGCTTCTATCTTGAGCGGTCTCTTCTCATGGATCCCTGACCTTACCAAGAGCATGTCTAATTTACCTTCAATCCTTCCTCTTCCTAAAAACTTAATAATCCATGCTCATTCACCCAGGACTCTGTTGTGGTTGCTTTTTTATCTGTTGCTATAGGCCTGGTGATGTCAGCCTTTAAGATCTTATATTTATACCTCTAGTAGTAGTAATCTAGAAGTACAAGTCCAGGGCTTAAGCGCTTTAATTCTGACTATAATTACCCCCCTACATTCTGGCACCTTACATCACTGGCTCTATAGAAAATGTTGCTAACAGTCTCTCAGGAAAATCAATGAGAATGGCAGAAATTTGATCACAGTGCTGAACAAGTACATACAACCTCCATAATGACTGAACTCTATTCAGCCCTCTCAACTTGAATGTCAATTTTATATTTTATAGACACAAAAAATACTAATTATCCTATTATGCTATTGGGCATAAAAATACATTTCAAACTGATACCCATTTTTTTAATTTTCTTTATACATAAAGACACATGCAGAGTCTGATAATTTGATACTGTACATATTTATATATATATATATGGTCTGTATCAAACCATCTATGTAAAAATGGCACTATTAATTACATTGTTTTTGAACAGATAAATCAATAACAAAATACTAGGAAAAAATTCACTATGAATTCAAAATTTTAACTGAACAGTAGATTGAGAAATGTTTAAGAATTTGGAAAGTTAAAAAAATACACTTGTAACAAAACTGCAACATCAAAACAGTGTCAAAATCAACTTTCAAGTAAACTTATATTTTCATGCTGTTAAAGCATATGCTGACTATGCCTTGGAGGCACACTATCACCAAGGAGAAAAGTCAGAGGAGTGTGTGGTCCACTTCTATGAGGCTTGTGGCAAGGAGGACTACATTAGCTCTTGACTTACCCTCTCTTCACTGAACCTATCATAGGTTCTTTCAGGGTCCATCACCATACTTGCAGATTTTCTTGGCAAGACTTTTTTTCTCCTCAGTGCCAGAAAAGTTGTTAGGAACTGGCATACACAGTTAAAACTCAAGATAAGAATCATACTAAGATGCCAGGAAAAAAGAAAGAGAATTTAAGATACTTTCTCTTTGCAGCAAGAACTTGGACTGGTTCTCCTAATTGGGCCTGATTCATAGAATTATCTCACAACTCTCTGAAAATGCCTATTGGGAAATGGGCGTGTGAGAAAATAGATTCCAAATAAGAGGTGTATCTGGCTCAGTTTTATGATTCACCAAGATAAGCCTCCATTTCTGCCCTTGACAAGCCTTGTTCCAGATGCAGTTGAAAGAAATTGTGCAATTTATGCAAATCTATACTCACTTATGCAATAACAACCATCAATGAAACACATCTGGGGGCTAAAAAGGAGAAACTATTTAATACTTTGTATAATTATTCCATTGAAATTATAACCATTGTCCTAATGGGAAATAAATACCACTATTTACAAGGTTACTAACATTCCTTGTTTGTTTCATCAGTCAGGATTTCCTTGAACAAGAATAAGTAGCAAAATTCTGTCTCACATGAATTTTTTTTATTAATGGCAGCTTTATTAAGATATAATTTACTTACTATAAAATTTATACTTTTGGAGTGTAAAATTTTTTACATTGTAAAATATAAGCATTTTACATTTTACAGTGCAAGTATTTTTTTAGTATATTCACAGAGTAGTGAAACAATCACCACTACCTAATTCAGAATATTTTCATCACTGCAAAAAAGAATCACTTCCCATAATCCCTTCCCACAAAACCCTAACAACCAATAATCTACTTTCTATTTTGATAGATTTTATTATTCTGGACATTTCATATAAATAAAATTTTACAATATGCAGTCTTTTGTGCCTGGCTTATTTCACTTAGCATAATGATTTCAAGGTTCATCCTTACTATAGCAAGTTTCAGGATTTCATTTCTTTTTATAACTGAGTAATATTTTATTTTATAAATATACCACGTGTGGTTTATCTATTTTGTCATTTGATGTACACTGGAGTGTTTCCCATTATTTGAGAAACAAATATATGAATAATGCTGTTATAAAGAATCATTACGTATGTTTTCAACTCTTGATTATACAACTAAATATTGTGGAATTTCTGTGTCATGTGGTTAGTCGATGTTTAACATTTTGAGGATATGCCAAACTATATTCCTAAGAGATTGAATCATTTTGGAATCCCTTCAGGAATGTATAAGGAGTTCAATTTTTCTACAGCTTCATCAACACTTGTTATTGCTTTTCTTTTTTATTTTAGCCACCTACTAAATATGAAGTCATATCTCAATGTATTTTAGATTATTTTTTAATCGTGATAAAATATACATAACATAAAATTTACAATTTAACTATTTTTAAATTTGTAGTTCAGCGGCATTAAGTATATTCACAATGTTATGTGACCACCACCATCATCCAGGTCCAGAAAAAATTTTGACTTGCAAAACTAAAACTTTGTAACCATTAAACAATAACTCCCCATTCCTCTCAGCCCTGGAAACCACATTCCACTTTCTGCCTTTATAAATGTGACTTCTATAGCTATTTGTGTTTGCTCGTGTGTGTGTTAGGTTAGTGTGATTACATTTACCATTCTAAAGTTATAATACTCTAATTAGAAGTTGTATTAGCTTAATGTCAATATTACAAAAAAAAAAAAAAAACCACTTCCGCTCCTATATATCTATCTCCCCTCCCCTTTCAATTATTCATGTCTAGTGATAACAAAGTCCCTCAGCTTTTGTTTATCTGGGAATGTATTAATTTTTCTCTCATTTTTTGAAGGACAGTTTCACCAGATATAGAATTCTCAGTTGATAATAGTTTTCCTTCAGCACTTTGAATATATTAGCCCACTTCCTTCTACCCTCCAAGGTTTCTGATCAGAAATGTGCTGATAACCTTATTGGGAATTGTTTGTGTGTGACAAGTTGCTCCTTTCTGCTTTCAAAGTCCTCTTTTTGTCTTTGTCTTTAAATAGTTTGATTATAATGTGTCTTAGTGTAGGTCTCTGAGTTTATTGTGCTTAGAGTTTACTGAACTTCTTGAATGTCTGTCCATGTGTTTCATCAAATTTGGAAAGTTCTCAGCCATTATTTCTTCAACTAATTTCTCTGCCTCTCTCTCTTCACTTTCTTGGACTACCATAACATGTATGTTGGTCAACCTGATAGTACTCCACAGATCCCTCAGTCTCTGTTCACTTTCCTCAATCTTTATTTTTATTTTCCTCAGAATTTCAACTGTCTGTTGTTCAGGTTTTCTTTTTCTTCTTCTGTCTACTTGAATATGTTTTTAAATTCCTCTAGTGATGTTTTATTTCAGTTATTATATGTTTAAGCTCTGGAATATCTTTTTTTGAGTTTTTTATATTTTCAATTTTTACTGATATTTCCATTTTGTTCATACATCATTTTCTTGATTTTGTGTTTTCTTTAAGCTCTTCAAGCATATTTATAACAGTTGTTTAAACTCTTTGTCTACTAAGTCCACCATCTGGTCTTTCTCAGGGACAGTTTCTGTTCATTTAATTGTTTTTCCTTTGAATGAGCCATATTTCCTATTTCTTTGTATGCCTTCTGATTTTTTCATGTCTGGTTGGACATTTGTATCTTATAATGTGGTAACTGAGATCCAATTATTTCTCCTCCCCAGGGTTTGCCATTTTGTTTGTATTTGTTTATTGTGTGGTAGCTCTGTACTGGGGTTCAGCTGGAGGTATGTAATGAAGATCTTCTCAGGTATTTTCTGAGACTGCACATGTGCCTAGGCAAGAACGGTGACTTTCTAATTCCCCCACATATGTGGTTGCTTCTGAATGTCTTAGCCCTTAAATATATGACTTACAAAAGGAGAAAAAGAGAAAAATGAAGGGAGGAAAAAAATCACAATATCCCTTTAAATATCCTATAATTCACTGGAGAGGGAGGCGTTTGCATCAATGGCTACCCAATTCTATTTCTGTACCTTTACAATCAGAAGCAGCAATCAGTGATTAAGAGCACAGACCCTCAATGTTTAGAGGACAGAGTCCTTATAACTTACCATGACTCCAACAATCTGTGGGCAAGCTGTTCCAGGAACAGGTGCACAGGTGCCTACCATGGGAATGAGAGTGAGAGGGGGTGTTGCTACCATGCTAAGAGCTAAAATTAACCAAAATTAACCACAGTTTACTGTCCAAGCCTTCCTCTAGAAGTTGCAGTAGAATCCAGAGGTCTAAAAATAGCTCCATCAGTCAGATTTCTGCCAATAAAATTGTTGTCTAAGTGAGATGTTAGATTTCCAGTGTGTTCTACTCAGCAATCTTCCCAGAATCCTACTGCAGTGTGGTTTTGATTTGCATTTATCTAATGACTAATGATATTAAGCATCATTTTATTGGATCTTCAATCTAGTTGGTCTTTTAACTATTGAAAGTGACATATTAAAGTCTTCAGAAATTGTTATTAAATTATCTATTTCTCTGTTCTGTTTTTCCTTCATGTATTTTGAGACTCTATTATTAGGTGCACATATGTTTATAATCGTGACATTCTTCTGTGTGTTTTCTATGTCTTGTGTCTTTTTGATTCTTCAGTTTCATTATCACCTTCTTTTGTGTTAGTGTACCATTTTAATTCCCCTATAATTTCTTTTACTATATGTTCTGAGTTACTTTCTTAGTGGTTTCCCTGGTGATTACTATTAACATCTTAATTTAGAACAATCTAGTTTAGATTAGTACCAACTTAAATATGCAAAATCTTTGCTCCTATACAGCTTCATCCCTTATACTTCTTTGTGCTATCATTATCAAACAAATGAGATCTTTACACATTACAAGCCCATCAAAAGAGCTTTATAATTATTGCTTTATGTGAATGTTTTTTACATAAGATTGCTGAAGAGAAGAGTTAAAAACAAAAAATACATATATACGGTGTTTCATATTTATTACAGTAACATTTACTGGTGCTCTTTATTTCTTCATGTGTATTTGAGCTATTACAGAGTGTTTTCATCATTTCAGCCTGAAGAAATCTCCTTAGTATTTCTTGCAGGTCAGATCTGCTAAAGAAAAATTATCAGTTTTTGTTTATCTGAAGATATCTTAATTTCTTCTTAGTTTTTGTAGGATAATTTTGTTGGATACAGAATTCTTGGTTGTAAAGTCTTTCCTTTTAGCATTTTGAATATATTATTTGATTGCCATCTGGACTCCAAGGTTTCTCATGAGAAATTGGATTTTCGTCTCTCTGACGGTCTCTTGTACATATAAGCCCCTTCTCTCTTGCTGCTTTCAAGGTTTTCTCTTTGTCTGTCTTTTGAGGGTTTAATTAGAATGTATTTCAACATAGAGCTCATTAAGTTTATCCCACTTGGAGTTTTTTGATCTTCATGATGTGCAGATTAATGTTTTCCATGAAATTTTAGAAATATTGCAGTTCAAATAAGTGGTGAGCCCCTCAAGTTTTTTGTTTCATTTTGTTTTTTTAGTTATTGTACTGCCTTTCAACTGTGAATTTTAAAAATTTTAAAAAATTCACAGTTCTGAAAAATATTTTATTAATATTCTCTGTTGATAAGATGTCATTCTCACAATTTCATACTTTCCTTTAGTCACTTAGACATGATTTCCTTTAGTTCTTTAAACATATTTATAATACTGAATTAAGCTATTTTTTGATAAGTCTAATGTCTAAGCTTCCTAAGTGAGTTTTTATTGACCGCTTTTTTTTCCTATGTACAAGACATACTTTCCTATTTCTTTCTACGTATGCTGCTTTTTGGTTGAAAAGTGGACATCGTAAATATAATGTGGCAAAACTGCATATCATATAAATTCTCCCAGTGTTTTTTTCTTGTTGCATGTTCATCATTGGTGCTTTTTTTTTTTTTTTTTTTTTTTTTTTTTTTTTTT
>NW_006442484.1:24174594-24262943 GCF_000325575.1 Pteropus alecto
ATTTGTAATCTTTATCATGTATAACCACTGAGGTATCTATGGTTAGTTTAATGGTCAGCTATTTATTTGACAGAAATGTTCTTAAATGTCTTGAAATACTTAGTCTTTTAACCTTTGCTGAGGGTTGTGTGTGTGTCTGTGTGTGTGTGTGCGCACGCACGCATGTGCATTGAAGCATACCTGCAATATTTCATCAGGTAGTGTCTAAACCTAGCTTAGTCTTTACTTCCTGCTTGCACAGAACCTCAACGTTAGCCAGAAGTGAGAGATTAGGGATTTATTAGGCCCTTTCTAAACATGCTCATGGTCCTGAATATGTACTCAGCTCTCTGCATGCATGTTCTCCTTCTAGGTTTTCAAGAATATGTTGTAGTTTTTCAAAGCTCCCTATGGATATCTCATTTTCCAACTTTTTATTTTAAGTCTTTTGGTCAGCTTTCTCTTTGCCCCAACTATTTTGGCCATGTCAGGTAGCTGCAACATTAAACAACTGCCACTGACTGTTTTTGACAAGTGCTCCAAAAGAAAGGCTATTTGTACTAAGCCCCAAAGCAGTTCAAGTACAGATAAGCCCTGTAAGTGGTGGTTTCCAGGGAACAGCCAAAAAAAAAAAAAAGTAAAATGATAAAAATTCCTTGGGAATGAGGCTTTTGAGGAACTCCAAACTCATTCTATCCTATCCTGTGGCTGCTAGGCTGCTCCTTTCCCCATTATAGAGATTATAAGGCTGTTGACTTTCAAGCTTACTGTGGAACTACAGAGACAGAGATTAGAATAGGGCATATTGAAATTCCAGAAACCTCACTGTTTTTAGCAAGGTTCAGATGAGTTTCTTGAATAAAGTCTCTGTAAATTGTTTCAAGACTTTGGTTAATTTCCAGAGTTCTGAAAAAAGTTGATTTGGGAAATTTTTTCAATATTCATTTTGCTTTTATGGGGGAGTACATTTTTATAGGTTTTTATTTCACCACCCTGGAAGCCTGATCATCCTCACTTGAATTTTGATAAGACCACAGCTTTCAGCAATGTGGCTCAAAAACCCACCCACAGCTTAATCCTATATGTGGCTAGGTAATGTCTTAAATATTTTTTTCTCATACTATTATTTTTAAATCAAAGCTATAGCACCCTTTCCTAAGTACTGACACATTTATCAGTCAAACAGATAAAATAGAAAAGTCCCTATTTGAGTTAGCACAAGTCTGTCCCAGATTCTTCAGTATTAAAGTGATGATTATACTTATTTCTATCCAATAGTAGCTGCACAATTTCTATTTAGAGGGTCAGTGAACAGCTATAAGGTTGGAACTGGAGGACTAGGGAATCTGTCTTGAAACCAAGTCTACATAGCTAAGATACTGGGATTTGTTTGTTTGTTTGTTTGTTTTTAATTTATACTGAATGTTTATTTGGGTTGACCTGGGAAAGTCCTTTGAGTAGAGGCTGTGTTTGAAAATACACTTATTTTACTGAGCATGTCTGTTTACTGATGTCCTTTTATATAGGTGCAGTTGATTATGTCCCAGAAACCACCCCTTGGCATAGCTCCTGCCTCTATTTACCTTACATAATTACTATAAGGAAGAAAGGGAGAGCAGATGCCATATTGTAATGATAAGGATACATAAATAAAGTGTAGCCTAAAATTCTGTAATTACTTATTGGCTTAGCAGCTCACAGAAAGTGTAATAAATGAGACAAAACTTTCACTGTTGCAAAAGGCAGAGGCTAACTGAAGATGACACTGTATTCTTTACATAGATTACTTCTGCGATAGACCAGCCATCCAGGGACCTACCACTTACGTGCTGAGTTATCTTTACAAGTAAATAGACATTCATTGTTAGCACAAGATTTTCTAGAGATAATCTCAATTGACATTATTATAGCAATAGCTGAACAGTTTGCCTTCAAAAGTACATGAATAAGCATGGTCAGTCAGGAAAACATTAACTTTTACTTTTATGTGTTCAGAAAAGGAAGGAACAGGTCACCTATAACACATGATAACACATTAAGCAAGATGAGAGGGGGACAACTAATGCTGAAGATAGATACAAAGGCTTCTCTTCATCTTTTATGTCACCATTCCCAAAGATTCTACAATTCTGCAAGAAATTAGCATGGCCCCATGACTGCTCGTAAGAAAATGCATGACTAAATTCTGTGACTTAGCTGAGACAAGTGCCCACAGTGCTGCAGCCAGGTAAAGTGTTTCGATGATTGGCTAAGTGGTTGAGTTGTTCCATTAATTTGGATTCAATGTAACAATAGAGCTCTTGAGTTGAATATTGTGAAGGTGTAAAAAATTATTTTGGGGGTTAGTATTCAATATTGCTTTATTCTGTAGTTTAAATTTCTATTAGAAAATGATTTCCTTTAATAAATCTTTTACGATTATAGCTAGCTACTCTGCTTTTTTAATAACTGTCAACCTTGCCATTTTTAATTTATATGACTCTTTTGCCCTTGTTTCTTATTGAAACCCTGTCAGTTCTTTGCTGTATCTAAATGTCTGTGTTTCAATAACGTGGTGAAGTGCGTAAGAAGAGGGACCAGATATTCTGTGCATCTACTTTTAGGGTTCAGGACAGCGTTGTGCTTTTACTGAGTCTCTAGCACAAGTCATTGACGTGAACACATTGAGTTCTTTCTGTGATTTATTATTTCAAAAATATTTTCACCTCTATTGTTTTGTTGGATTAGATATAAGCAATACTGATATTGCAGAGTGCCTTAGTTAATTTTATAAATTGGCATCCGTTACCAAGACTCACAAGAAACTCCCAAATTACTTTCTTCTCGTCCATTCGTGGTTTAAGTGGAAGAAGATCTCATCCCAGTCTCTGGAGAATACACGTGATGCAGAATACACGTGATAAGGTTCATGGGTAGCATATAATAATGATAATGATAAAAATAATAATAATAATTGTTAACTCCTATTATGTGTTTGGCACATATACTAAACTTATTCAATACTCCCAACAAGTTACACAATAGGAACTCATTATCTTTAATATGCAGATGAGAAAACTAAAGCACAGAGGGTCAGTTTCCTGCCAGATGTCAAATAGTTTGTAGATTGTCGAGTCAGGACACAAACCTGCGCAGTCCCTGTCAGTCTTTTTTCTGACCATAGTACTGAGAGTCTAGCCCTTTGCTAGAATCACAGGAAAGGAAATACTGGAAAGGTAAATTGAGGCAGGACCTGCTTGATGCCCTGCCTGAGAAAAAAATCATTATAGAGGAAAACGTATGGAAGAATGAGTTGCAACACTGATAGAGGCCTTGGCTCTAGCAGTTTCTGAAGCCTTTAACCTGGGTTCTGGCAGTTTTGGTAGTTAGTAAATTTCCCTTTTCTTCTTCATCTGCCTTTCATTAGATTCTTCTCACAACCAAACATCCTGACTAATAAAACCAGAAAATAGCAAGCTCATATCCTAAAAAATACTAGGTTGAAAGCTAAATTTTAAATTAAATTTGCACAAGCTTTACTTACTGCCCTCAAAAGCATCATTACGAAACTGGTAAATGTTGAAAGAATTAGTGAGATATCTGTCTATATCTATACCTATATCTATATCTATACTACTGTAGCTATAGCTATCTATCTATATAATGTATATTTTAATTATACAGTTTTTTGTTTGTTTGTTTGTTTGTTTGTTTAGGTGAAGTCACTGGGACCTGGGAGGGGAGATCCTAGCAATCACAAACAAAATAGCCACCATTCTTGGAAAGAAAAAACTTAAAAAAAAAAACCATAGTGAAACAATATAAAATGCTATACCAGGGTAGAACACAAACACTGAAATCCAGTAGGAAAGACTTGTGGAAATGGGTGTGTGCCAAGGGAAGAAGGAATAGGAGAGGAGTCCCCTGACCCCACATGAAGGGTAAATCTCCAAAAGTGAGTATTGAATTGTCAGAAAGTTTCCACAGTAGAAAGAAAAATTCCAAGTTTGATGTACAACATGGGATTCTGTATTCCAAACCTTAATGTAAAGGCTAGATTCCTGTCTGCAAAGATCCTATTGTGTAGAAATATGAACTCTTTGCTGCCTCGAACTAGACGATATTCTCTGCCCACCCTCTAAGAGGGTAAATGGGTGACCCTGACCAATAATAGAAGTGACCAGAAACAACCTTAATATTATCAAGGAATTTATCCCCCAATCCCAGCCAGCACCCCCTCCTCCACACACACACCGATACCTGCTACATGAAAGCAATCCTCTTATAATCAGCCTGTCCAATAAGCTTCTGCTGCCAAAGAGGGTGCCACTTAAGGAACGTGAGGGATTCGAAGGGTACATGGTTGCAGAATCAGTTTCATGTTTGAAGGACTTGTATCTGTCATTATGTCAATGTTTAAAGGGGGAAAGAAAAGTATCCAATATACTTGGATTAGGCTGCCTCCTCCCCCTCCAACCCAATCTTAGGCAATTTATGCAATATTAATGTCTACAACCTGCTTTCTGATTTCGTTTATCATTTTTCCTTTTTCTTTTTCCTTTCTGATTGGACAATTTTATCTAGACTAGTTATAACAGCCAGCACAGCATCAGGCCCTCTAATTTACGTGTTAATGTGATGTTCTGGAAGCTTGATGTTAAAATGATGAATATCACCTGGAAAGAAGATTGGACGAGACCAAAAGAACTGGCAAGTTGCCTTTTGGAAATAGCTTTCGACTTTATCAAACCGTGGGGTAACATGTCAGATTATATTACGTACTATTAATTATTAATGCAGGCTGGGCCTTATTTCGAAAGGCACAAACATTCACTTCCAATGCTTTCCTTCCCATGGAAAATCTGTTGTGTCCCTCAAATTGAGCAGCAAAATATCCCTCACAAAATACCTTAAGGCTTCCATTTCTCCAGATTTAGCATGCATCTGAGACAAGAAAGCTTTCACAAGCCTCCTTGCCATGGACAAAACAGAGATGTGTTTTTGCTTAATTAAAATTCTTTTTTGGCAACAGATGTCCTTGCAAAAATAGCTCAGAGCTCGGTGAAGCATTTTTATAGGCTGGAGTTCAGCAATGAGGAACCCGTCATCTGCCTTCTCTGCTCCGAGAGCAACACAAGAGACCAGGTGGCTGGTCACAGTTTGAAAAGTGAACAAATGTATTTATTCACTCTGAGCAATTTGCAACCCACTGGGAGAGCAGGAGCCCTCTCCCAGCCCCTAGCTTCTGACTACTAGGACTGTGGGAGAAAGGGGCTGTTTAATTGCTTCACACAGTCTCTCTCACTAAAGCAATTAGCACCCAGAGGAAAGTCCGGGAGAAGAACACAGCCAGGGCTCACACCCATATGGTGGCCTGAAATTGGCCTGCCTGCTGTCCAGGCACACAGATGATTCAATCAGGCATAGGCCCCATGCTCTATTTCCTGGCTTGCTCCTGGTGAAATGTTTTCTACCTGTTCCTGAGCTTCTAATCTGTTGAAGAACTAATGTACAGTGAGAGGAAGTCCATCAGCTTCGCACCTAGCTGATTCTACTGGAAAAAAGAACAAATCTTAATAAGCTTGAGAACTAAAAGAAGACAGCCTAGCTCTCTGTACTCAGGACTGAATGACTGCTGAGCTGCAGGTGAGAAATCAGATAACCTATACAGGTCAAATGGCCAAGCATCTGAATGGGATTAGAACTTGAATCTTAAAATAAATCGGGCAGAAGGATATAGACTTTAAAAAATTAAAAAGAAACTTGCTTAAGTTCCTATCAGTAGAACACATAGCTCCTATATGCTTAACAACATTGGTAGATGTTATGTAAATCAATTTTGTACACTTTTTTTTTTTTTTTTTTAACCTACCTGCAAGGCTAGATTAGAGCAAAGGCATTCTGTTTATTTTCAGTGTGTCTTGTCAAGGACTGAACCAGATAATTCAATTGAGAACAGCTTATTAATTAACCAAGATAATCACATAAAGTTATATTTCAAGTTAGTAGATTTTCCTGCTAACTGAAGATTTTCTTAGAGATTAATGGCTTTCTAAAATATTTAACCAGTTTTGTTGGAAATCATTTTAAAAGATATTATACACTTCCGTTCATGTAAACACTTCCCTTTTGTCACCCAAGGTCCAGAGATCATCACTCATCGCTCGCAGAGGGATAGATTAACAAATTCTTCTCTCTGCCTTTTGTGCAAATTGTGTGCATTAGTATTCTTTTTCTGGTTAAACTACTTTTTTATATCAAAAGAATATAATTTTAAAAACCTTACTTCTTTCCATGGGGATAGCACTGAGTGATTCTTTCTAAAAAACTGAAGCAGTAGATGGAGTTACTGAACAGAATTATTCATTTATTCACTTAACAATTTCTTAGTGATCACCTACTTTGTCAGATACTATTCCAGTAGCTAGGGACTCAATGGTGAACAAAACAAAGTTCTGGATACAATGAACCTTGCTTTTTAATAGAACAGATAGGCAATAAAACATTAAATTCATATGCAAGATAAGGTCCGATACAGTGCTACAAAGAAAAATAAAGATAGGGAGAAAGAATGATCTCTTAATTAGAGAAAGCATCTCTAATTAAGTGACATTTGAACAGGGATCTGAGCGAAATGAAGGAGAAAGCCATGTAAATATCTCAGAGAAGAGAACTCCAGGCAGAAGTATTGATTGGGAAACAATTCTCCAGGACCTTTCCACATGTCTTGCAATGACTTTATCTGAAACTACTTTCAAAGATATTTGTAGAGCAAACAGCCTTGGAAGCTAGAGATAGCGTCTCCCTCTGGGGCAAAGGCGGATTTGTTTACTGCCCAGAGCAATAAAGACCATCTTTCCCAGTGGGACAAAGGTGGGGCAGCTTTGCTGGTAACCACTTTTAAAGACTGGCATTTTGGAAACTCAGTATCCAAAGCTGGGACACAGACCAGACTGTTACTGTGAACACCACCCACTCTGGCTTGCCTTTGCAACACCTCCATGGGACTTGGGGAACAAGGGGAATTTGGTGCAAACAAGAAGTTCATACTGCCTGCTGTGCCAGGAACAATATAATGTTTAGATCTTTTGGGCTCATTGTGGAAAAAATTTTTAAAAAGTATTTCAAGAAGAGGGACTGATCAACTGGGTCAAATCCTGAGTATAGGAGAAGTGAAGACTGACCATTTGATTTGTCAGTGTGGGGATCATGTTGCCAAATAGGAACAGCTTTTTAGAGTAAAATCCTAAGTGGGGTAGGTTATAGGAAGAACGAAAGAAGGTAAATTAGAGAGTACAGAAAACTCCTTCAGGAAGTTTTGCTGTAGACTAGAGTAAATTGGTGTTAGCTGGAAGGGAACATGAGAATCAGGTAAGAAATGTTTGGGTTTTTGGTTTTTTTGTTCTGATATTAATATAAAAATATAATGTTTTTTATGTTGAGGAAACAATCTAATAGAGAATAATTAATGACACAAGAGAGAAAAAGCATCATTGCAGGAACAAAGTTCTCAAGTAGCTAAAAAGGGATGGGCTTCACTGTGCCAGTTGCAGTGTTGGCCTCACATCAGAGTGTGGACAACTGATTCACTGTAACGGGAGAGAAGACAGCGTATATGGCACAGGTGCAAGTAATGCGCTAAATCTGGTGATGAGAGGATATAAAAGTTTTCTTCTGATTGCTTCTATTTTCTCAGAGAGTGAAGTCAGAATCAAGTCATTAGTACAAATTAAGGAGAGTGGAAGGGCCATTGGAGTTTTGAGGAGAGAGATGATGGAGGTAAATTGCCATCTAAGAACATGAGAGAGGGCATTGACTGGGAAAAGTCATAGTCTTGCAAGATGACACTGGAAAGTACTAAATTCATGTTCTTCAGTGGTCTATTGGTTATTAAAATATGTTAAAAGGTAATTCTGTTGGAAAATAAAAAGATGATTCATGGTCAATTAAGTTGGAATATGCTTGGTATAAAAAAATTAAGTATCTTTACTAAAGGACTTCACAGAGCATTTAATGTGTTATTCAATGGTGACTTTCCCCAAAGGGCTACATTATGCAATGTTTCCTAAATTTATTTGATTGTAGGATATTAGTAGCATTTTATAAAACATAACTTGGAAAATGCTGGTTTAAATCACTCATTGATGTCCAACTACGTTTGTTATTGTGACCTGGTAAAGTAGGCTTCTGCCCCTTTGAAGTAGAAATAGAAGCACCAGGCATAGTCCATCAGAGAACAGGACTATAAAAAGAGTAATTGATTCATTTGATGAGACACTCTAGTCATTGTGAGAAGCATCATAGGTAGGCCCCGGAGGATTCTGTGACTTCTAAGGAGGCCAAGAGTAGATGGGGATTTAAAATAAGTGAAAAAAACCTGAACAATATTGAAAGACAAAACCTTTTCAACAACCCACTAGTGAAATTACACCTGGCAGGAAGATATGGGCCAGTGGAAATATCTACTGGTGCTTCTAGAAAGATGACTGTAGGACAGTCTGAGGCCCAGTGGAGGAATCTGGAGACCAGATAGGAAAGGGCTTTTCCCATTCTGAAGGATATCTGAAAAAATGATCATAGAATACTCAGGACCTCTGGTGAGAGAGCCCTCAGCACAAGGGTGGATCCATCCACCCTTCCTCACTTCCAGAACCTTGAAGGGGCAACCAAATGGGTTCAAGTGTAGGAGCAAAATTAGTAAACAGGGTTTATCATGGGTAAAGTCTTCTACTGGGCCAGCAGCAGTTAATTCTCATCTGACTTTACTTTGAGATGAATGAAGTCTACATAGCTTTGCTAGCAACATCTAAAATAAATTCTAGCTACCTTATTAAAAATTTTCAGTACTACGTAGGAAGGGGATTCTGAAAAAGCTGCCCAGAATTCAATTAAATTTTAATTTCTTCTAGTACTGCGATTTTATTTTAGCTAATTTTGCATTTATTACATGTTTTAGGAGTGAAAAATGAACACACACACACACACACACACATACACAATCACATGCCTAAAAATTGAGACTATCCTGCATTCTGAAGGACAGCAAGAAAAAGCCCATTGAAGAGACTTTCTGCCCCACAGATTTGGAGTGAATAAAAGTAACCTCAAGAAACTGTGGCCACTGCTTTAGAAAGGAAAAGAGAGATGTCTTTGGAAGGAAAGAAAGTAAGCTGTGCTGAGATTTGATCTTGTCCACCCCTGAAAGATGAGTGCCCAACAACAGGTCCCAAAGACCTCTGCAAGTGAAAATAGTAAGTTGTCATTTATTTTTTCTACAAAATACTTCTTGGACTCAGCACTGCAGAAGACTTCATTTTTCCAAGCCCCTTCCTTTTTTCTGACTCCTATAGTGCTCTTTATTGCAATGGTTGCAAATACGGACAAAGACCAGGCATGTAATTTGAATAAGGAAAGGTTGGCCTGGTGTTAGAGGGCTAAAGATAATGAACCTGGAGAGATATTAAATTCAAATCATTTAAGAGAAATGTAATTGGGCCAGCAAGCTGACAGTTGAAGAAGTCTGCTTAATGCCTGTCCATCTCCTTGTAAAAAGTTGAATGTGCGGCCACCTAAAGAGTTCTCCTAGCTGCCCCACCTTCCCACTGTGCTGCTTTCAATGTGCCACCTTATTTCATACACAACTGTCTAGAAGAAGACAATAATCTTTCTTTCCAAAGAAAGTGCAGAGGTTTTACGACAGCTTTTTAACACTTATTCCTGAGTTCACAATTATATTCTAAATGCTTGCCAAATACTTGGTTTCCAAATAAAGGAGGGACAAATAATTGTATTAAACCATTCATAAATATGTGATTAGGTACTACATATGCTAGTTCTTACACAATATATGCAACTATAATGTGATGTTATATACACGTATGTATATACTTAATAATCATGTAATATATAATACATAATAGAATACATACTCATGTATACAGTTAACCAGCACTAGAAAAAAAAAAAAAAACCTTTGTTTTTACTTTAGAAAGCAAGAAGGGATCACAATAGAAGGCAGAAAAGGAAATCAAGAAAAAGTTGTTTCAAAGGAGATTCATACGTTCCTTTAACAAAAATTCCTTGCTCATTCACATAATTATCACATTTCATCCCCACTTTATAGAATATGTAAAAGAAAAGATCATCTATAAATGTAGGTCACAAACTGGAGGACAATGAGCCAAATCTAGTTTGTAAGATTTGCCCCTTTTTTAAAAGATGTTCACTTTAGTAAACTCGGTTTTTTATTTGGGATGTTTCACATAAACTTTCACATTTCCACTGCTCTCTTCTGATGGAATATGTGCTCTATTGCTAACCTTGGTCATTTTTCCAAACCCCTTCCTTTTTACTGACTCCTATAGTGCTCTTTATTGCAAGGACTACCACACCCATTTATATCATCTAAGTGGTCCCGGTAGGCATTTGAGTTTACAGACTTTACATACCATATCATATGCAGGGGTCTATCAGTTTTCAATGACATACGTCTGATGGGTAAAATCCAAAGAATGGTACAGAGGTGGAGAAGCTTAAGCTAGATCTCCAAGGAACTGAGGGACCAATGAGGACTCACCATTGCCATTTTAAAAATAAAGCATGAAAAATTTTTAAAATATATAAAATATTTAGGCATTAGAAGATACCGTCTCCTGTCTCGAGAGCAGGGATCATTTTTAAATGAGAAAAAAAAAATATTAAAAGAATTGATGCAGGTCTAGATCTGAGCCATGTGTCCAAGCAAGGGACTTCGAAAAAATTCTATCTCAAGCTTAGAGGTGTTGAGACTTGAATTAAATTGAACTACCTTCTAATAATTGGAGTCTAGTTTCTTTCCTGACAGTGTTATGTGGTTCTTTACAATAGAAACATGCCATTGAAAACTGGTAGAGAAAGGACCAAGGTTCCTTGAAGGATGGGTTGTAGCTTTTAGTTTGAAAGTCTTCTATGTGATTGGAATACAAGAAAATACATGATAGGAGAGAAGGTAGAAGGACTAGAGCATTTCATTTTATTGTGTTCTAATACTGTTTTGATAGATTGAAAAATCTACCATAGAACATGTTATCCAAGTCAAAGCCAACTGGAAATTGACAAAGAAATACTTTCTATTAGACCCTTTTAAAATACCTTAATTTATTCTCATTTCCAATTATTTTACATTTAGATTATTTAGAAATGTAGAAATTATAAAAGGTTTAAACACATAGTTATGTTTCAAGGTAAATGTGGGAGTAAACAGAAAGAGAAGAGACTATCTAAGGGAAATGATTCATTCCTACATGGGCCACTTTCAGGTGTAAAAAATTTAGGAGCAATCTCTTCACATATGTTTTGAAAGTTCCCATACACCTATTTCAAGCAAGTTCTAATTACTACAATCCTGTTTGAATTGCCTCCCTTCTTGAAGCAATGCCATGTGGGAGGGGATTGTGAATCACTTCAGGTCTTTCCTTCTTTTGTCTAGGCTTCTCCAATGTCACCCCTAAAGCCCCATCCCTAAGCAGGTTACCAGAAACACATTCAATCCTGACAGATTTATTAGGTGCTTTATTAGTCAGAGTTCTCCAGAGAAGCAGAAACAATAAGAGATAGATTAGATTAGATAGAATTATATATCTATATATTTTATATAAAATACTTTTTATATATTTTTAAATACCATATATATGGTATGTATATCATATATACTATATATACATAAAATAAGAAATTGGTTCATGTGCTTAGGAAGGCTGAGAAATACCAAGATCTGTAGTCAGCAAGTTGGAGGCCCAGGAGGGCTAGTAGTATAGTTTCAGTCAAAAAGTTGGCAGCCACAAGATCCAAGAAGAGCTGATGTTAAAGTTTGAGTTCCAAGGCAGAAGAAGACCAATATCTCAGCTCAGGCTATCAGGCAGGAGTCTTCTCCCTGTCCTGGGAGGGCCAGCTTTTTTTGTTGTTCTATTCAGGCCTTCAACTGATTGAATAAGGCTCACGGACATTAGGGCACTCGGCTTTACTCAGTCTACCAATTCAAATGTTAATCTCATCGAAAACACCCTCACAGACATGCCCAGAATAATGTCTGACCAAATATCAGGGCATCCTGTGACCCAGAAAAGTTGACACATAAAAGGAACCATCACAGTTATCATCAGCTTTAATTTATTCCATGGCAATTCCCAAGTTTGGAAAGTTCCAAGCCTAGCCAGGAAGCAAGAAAACAAGTCAGACATTCGTCTGTCCAACTCCAATTACATGATATGGGGTGAAGAAGAGACTTCCTCCCATCAACTCACATTATAACTATGCATTTACAATGCAATAAACAAGCACACAAAATATATTTATATCAGATATACATTGGCATATAACATGAACACTGATAAAAACAAAGAATCAGAGTTATAGATCTCTAGACGTGGAAGAGGCCTCAGAATTCAGTCGGATGAACCCACTCGTTTTTCATATAAGTTTATAAAAATACTGGAGACATGATGATACAGACAGGAAGACATTAACACACAAGCATACACAAGAAGTAGACTACACATTCAGATATGCAGTGATCCACACGCTTGTGCAGCAGGATTCTTTTAGCCTGCAAAATATGGATTATCATCTAGTTATAAACTCTAATTTCCTCTCACTTTTGCTTATTTATTAGGGTGATTTTATCCCGTGGTGAATCCATCCATATCCCATTCATAGTAAATAGCCTCCCATAAAATTTCCATACATGTATCCCTCCCATCCACCTACAAATGTGCCTCAATGGCCAAGTTCAAGGTAAGTCAAGTATCTATGAAGGATCCCCGTTCAATACTGGATAGCCCCCATGGCTAGAAAAGTCTACATACTGACCTAAAATCATTGTTCTTCTCTGGGGTGTAACAGATAAGAGAGAAATGCTACAAAGGTAGGGAGTATACAGGGATCGAAGTCCTAAAGGAACTGATACCATAATTAACTGCACTAAATAATACATACCTACATATATACATACATACATACAAAATAAAGCTGCCGATGATTCTGAATCAGTACAACCACCTTTTGGAATGAATTCAAAGCGTACCCATGCTACTAATTGGAGTCGCTCTTCTATCTCAAGAATATCGGTAACCTCTTCCAAGTGCTCGCAGACTCTTACAAACCTGCCAATAAATCTGTCTTCTTTCAGTCAGTCCCAGCCCACTTCCATGTCTCTACAGCTGCTTCTGAAAACTTCCTTTCTCTCAGAATTGTTCCTTATCTTAAAATTCAAATGCTAAAGAGGTTGGCAGGTTGTGCTAGTCTAATTTAGTTAAACATATAAAAACAAAAGTACTGTTTATTTCTCAAATCATCATAAGCCCTGAAATAAAGTGTTTAATTGTGTTCTTCAGGCTCTAACTAACTGCATAATTTAAAAATTCACGGAAGAGGACATGAGGAGGAATAAAGAGGTTGGGCCCTTTTCCAAGGGTCATACTTCAAGCGGAACCAGAGTTCACAGCATATTCTGCCAGCCTCGGGGACATGACAAGTATTGTCCTGAGGGTTACCTTTAGTATTGTCTTTTAATAAAGTCAAGTGCTAAATGAGTCAGAAATCTGAAAGAAAAATTTATGCATTCCATTGTTTGTTTGTTTTTAAGACCGGTTTGCAAATCAACCTTCAGCTTCCTGTTTTTGTCCCTCGCGGAATATTAAATCCAGCATTTAAGTGCACACCTTCCGTGGCACAAGAACGAGGCCGCTGCTAATCGGCTGCCCGACAGGGCTCTGAGGTGGAGATCACCACTGTCCTTAACAATGAGATAAAACAGTTGCACCAGTTAAAAAATGCAGTCATTAAAAAGAAAGACTGAATTAGGTCCATATGGTCTGACATGAAAAAAAATCTGATGTGATATTTTATATGTATATATATGTATATTGCTAAAAAAATATTTAGAATCCTATAATCTCATTTTTATGTTTATATATGGTTATGTATACCCACATATTTTTGTGTATATATGGGATCTGTGCATATATATGGTATGTATATGTATACATATATACATATATATGACATATGTGTGTATATATGTGTATATGTATGAATGTGGATATAGATATATGTATATATATCCAGACATTTAAACATGTATAAGAGTCTGTAAATATTTAAGCAGACTAAAAATAATTGTTTCCTCTTTACTCTGGGGAAAGAGACTCTTTTTTTTTTTAAATAATGAAACTATTTTTATTGTTTAAAAATCAAACAAAAATTTAAAAAATGTAATTTAAACATATACCAGGTTCAAATTTTTTGTGATCAAAATCAGATCCATATTAACCAACAAACATGCACATAAATGGCTTTTTAAATCATGGGAACAAATAATATCACCTAGGAAAGAATATAAGAATGTGGGTGCTAAGAGGGCAGGCATGGGCAGCTCTGGAGTAAATTTATGTTTTATGGGACTTATATAATTAATTTGGGAGGTCCTTTTCAAGGAGAATAAAAGTTTATTAATATAAAACTAGATACACTAGAATGATAAATTATAATAAATTACAAATGTAAAAATAATGATACATACCACCGGCATCATAAATTTGAGGAAAACTGTATATTCACAAGTATTAATGCCAGACTCACTGTTACTTTCTTTATTTTTGGGCTACATATTCTGATTGCCTCTTCTTTTCTTTTTTTTCTTCTTTTTATGAACAGAAGTGTATTTTTCAATTACAACTGACATTCAATATTATTTTATATTAGTTTCAGGTGTGCAGCATAGTGGTTAGACATTTATATAATTTACAAAGTGATTTCCCCGATAAGTCTAGTATCTGCCTGGAACCGTACATGGATATTACAATATCATTGACTATATTCCCTATGATGTATTTTACATCCCCGTGACTATTTCAATCGACTTTTTATGTTACAAAGGTTTTATAATATTATTTTCAGTTGGGAGAACAGAAAATAATCTAGTCTCTCCTCTAGCATTTTTCAGCTCCACTCCCCACAGTCATCCAGTGCTGGAGTCACATTCACTTCGTTTGGCCACCTTTGCCCTGCACCCTCATTTCACAACAGCATGTGAGTTAGCCAGTGGGATCACTGGCAATAAACTCATTAACCTCATATGACTATGAACCATATTAATATAACCCGCTAAAGGAATATACATTCAACCCAAACTGCCTTTAATCAGATTCCAAAAATACACACGGATAATCTAACACTACTGAATATGATATCAAGTGAGGGAGTTGGAATGGAAAGAGACTATTGCCTCAATCCTTGTGATCAAAATACTTTACTTTTGCAAATTTTATGAAAACGTATGACCCCGTGAGCTCTTTGCCTAGGGTTTTGGCAGGTGGCCATGCAGTGGAATGGTCCTCAAGCTTATACTTCATCAGTGTCACAGCAAATCTACCTCTGGGTCAGCTAGAGGAATCTGTAAAGGAGATTGAAGAAGAGTCATCAGAGGTAAGGTAGAAAAATCAAGACAGTGATACATACTAGAAACCAAGAGAAGAGAGATTTCCTGAAAGGGCATGAAAAACTAAAACTATGTCAAATTTTGCCGATAGGTGAATAATATAAAAAGAAAAACAATCACTGGATTTGGCAACATGGAGATCATCGTTGATTTTAATAAAGCCATTTAAATGGAATTGTAGGAGTGAAAACAAGATTCGAGGTAGTTATGAAACGCGTGGAGAGTAAAAAAGTAGAAACAGACATTTATTCAGCTACTTTTAAGGCAAAACTTCCTTCCCACGTTTTGGAAACCTTAGATTACGACAGCATGAAAGGAACTTTTTGGTACTCCCATAATGAGAGCTCCTTATGGTCAGGACAAAGACTTTTCATCTTGTATCTCCAATACCTACTACACGGAAGATTCTGAGTCAATACTTGCTCGAGGAATGGATGCCTTTCAGATATGCTTTAGCCTACCTCTTGCTCTCTGGGAGTTTTTTTTTATGTCCTCCGAAGTTAAGAAAAAATGTTCACTCTTTTGAAAGAAGATTAAATGAAACCTTACATCTTTGGTTCTTTTTATCCCAAGGGAGAGGGATATAAAAAGAGAGAGAGAGAGAGAGAGAGAAAGAGAGAGAGAAGAGAGACAGGGATTTAAAAATTTATTCTTATAAAATTCAACTAACAGTTATTGAACATGAACTACTTCCTAGACCCTAAGGACTCAAAACGAGAAAGATATTGTCCAGTTAATATAATTTGAGAAATAATAAGGTAGATGCCCAATGATCCCAGGTTGGAGCTGAAGGGAGGGCAAGGTATAAGAAGACTCCCTGAGAAAGAGGTAGCCTGAGCTGAAATTTTAAGATGATAGAAATTATCCAGATGAAATAAATAGAAATTTTATTCCAGAAAAAATATACATGTGGTAGGAATGCAAGAAATTTGGTAAAATGAGAAACAAGAAATAATAGACAGAATCTAAAAAAGTTTCAGAGGGCAGATATGAACTAGAATGCAAGGGGTGCATTAGCCTGAAGTTGACAGAAAAACACTGACTAAGTCAAACAAGTCATAATTTTATGGGAAGCAGAAGTTTGGCTCTCAAGACTCTTGAAAATTAAAATGTGTCCTCATTCACTAGGGACCTTGCCTCATATATCTTGTTCCCAAAAGATAAATAGATTCTTTGCTTCTTTTATAGGACTTAGCCTGTCCAGGTAACCCCTGCTATTCACTGCCCCATAGTCCTGAAAAGTTCTGGAAGTAAATCTCACCACAGCTGCAGTACAGTCACAGTGCGTCTGCTGACTACTTGAGAGGGAAAACAAATAGCAGCCATGTGCTGGCCACACATTCCCTAGGGGCTCTGCCATCTGTCTTTGTGTTCACACAGCCATTCAGATTTCCAGTTCATACCAGCTCAATGCCACTTCCAAGCAGAACTTTGAACAATTAGAACGGAGAGAAAGTTCGTGGACAGCACCAAGATTTGTAAAGTGTTGAGCACACACACACACGGAAGAAGTAATGTTAGGGCAGCATGACAGTAGTAGTTATGATCATGACAATAATTTGCCAAGGTAACAAATGGAGCTGGTGGTAGTAGAGTCAGTGGTGTGGACAGGGCCCAGAACCTGACTATATTCCAAAGCCATACATGATGGATGTTGGGGAGCCCAAAATATGTTTTTCCCATGGATACAAACCTGCTCTCAGTGGTCTTTACATTATGATTTAATCCTTCTTTTAGTGCTTGTAGAAGGTGGTACTTGGTCGTGGAAGCCCTACAGTATCGATACATCCCCTTTAACAGATAAGGAAATGATATCTAAAGAGGTCAAGGACCTTGCTTAGGGTCATGGATAAAGCAAGAGCCAGGTTTGAAACCTAACTTGACTCAAGGGCTTTTATCTGTTTAAGGGCATAAACTGAACTTGGGAACAAAGCTCTTTCCAAGCTTTGTCATGAATTGTGTCATACTGACGTTCTTCCCTCCAACATAGTGTGCAAAATACTGGCTTCTGCTTTTCTACTTGAGTCAGAAATGGCTTTTCTCCACATATAACTAATGTGTCTGTGTTCTTCTGGCTCCTCTCTTCTTGTGGAAGGGACAGGGATAGGACTCCATTGCTGGAAAGAGAGCCTCCTTAAGAAATAAAATGAAACAGATCTCCCTCAGCACAGCACCATAAGACTTCTGTGTCCCACTATTGAGCCTCCTCCTGAAAACAACAACTCATGGTGTGTGTTTGTTTAGTCTCCAAATGTTCACTAGAATTTATGCTACAATGCTTCACCTCTAATTACAGTTTCTAATAGTGCTCATCATGATTACATACGACAGCGAAAACTGAACATTCAATTCCCTTCTTCCTGAAGGTTCAGATCCTTAGAATTCTAACATTGAGGGGTAGTGTTAAACACTTTGTTTATTCTCACCATTGTTCCTGCTCTAACTGTTAGGAAAAGACCATAGAACGGCAGATGGGCTACTAAACCCATAACAATGCTGTTAGAAATTCTTGTTGTTTTTATTTCACACAAATTGGAATTTAATGAAAACATTTAAACATAAAATGTGCACAAATAGATGAACCTTGGGGAAAACTTTTCCATGAGAAGAATGGAAAATAAAGTACAAAAATTTAGAGTCTCAAGACCTTTGGTAGAAACCGAGAGCACAAACATAATTAAGCTGTATATTAGCCATAACTCCCACTACCATTAAGAGTCTTCAATATTCCCTTTTACTGAACGAAATATTTTTCTAGATAACTAAAATCATGGATCTTAGACAGCAAGAGATTTTAAGATGCAAAACATATATCCAGTCATGAATTCTTCCCGAATATAAAACTTTGCAAATGAGCGTGTGTGTGTGCGCGTGCATGAGCACACTCACACGTGGCTGTATGTGAATGTATGTATATGATGCTTGCTGTGAAGCTGCCAACTCTCATTCTTTCAGAATGAGGTGTTTCCATTTATTGTCTCAATTTCAATCTGCCTGGGGCCTAAAATAAAAAGAATCACAATTGATTTCAGTTGGATATTTAGAAACTCATTCAGATTCTTTCTGAGTCAATTAGATGATAGCAAATTGGCAGCTCAGTAAATTTCCTGCTGGGAATTAGATCATAAGGGGGGAAAAAAAAACAAATAAAGATATATGTGTAATTGTCCATCAAGAATCAAGAGTCCTGGATAAGAAAGACCATAATTGAAACACCTGCTCTGGGTCCCATTTTGAGAACAAAGATGAGGAAAATATATTCATACTATATCCATAGATTTCTTTGTTTTTACACACAAAGTGGGATAGGTGGTAATGGTGTTTAGATCACAGTGGTCATTACTACTTCATGAGACACATGGTGAGACTGATTTAATCTAAAGCAAACAATAATTTGGCTCCCTTTTTTGCTGTTGCTCTACTTTGATGTGAGCAAAAGGTCCTATATGTCACAGGGTACCCCAACCCCTAGGCTGCAGACCAGTACCGGTCTGTGGCTATTAGGAACCGGGCTGCACAGCTGGTGAGCGGCAGGTGATCCAGCGAAGCTTCATCTGTATTTGCAGCTGCTCCCCAGTAGTAGCATCACCGCCTCAGCTCTACCTCAGATCATCAGACATTAGATTCTCATAGAAGCACCAGTCTCTGTTGCCAACAAAGCTGGGTACCTCTGCTATATGAAGCTTTGAAGATATCCAGAAGCAGTGTCAAATATAAGATACCATGCCACATGCCATACTTGATAACCAAACAAGAGAATGACCTCTAAACAATTTCATATGATTTGATCATGTTCTCAGCTATGGCTATCACTGTGGGAGTAATGCCGGTTTTCCTCTTATCTTTTCTAAAACTAGTAGTAAAAAAATTTACACACAGCATGATCTGAATATGATTGATTCAATAGCTACTAAGAGATTTAAGTTTTTCACTTTGGTTATTATTTTAGGTAAAGAAAAACTACACTTTGTTATCAAAATAAGCAGCCTGCAAACTTTTCTGCAAAGAATCAGAGCTTTTTAGATTTTATACTCTGTCTCAACTATTCAATTCTGCAATTACATTGTGAAAGCAGCTATGGACATGTAATGGCTAAATGTGGTTGTATTCCAATAAAACTTTATTTATGGACATTGAAATTTGTATTTCATGCAATTTTTTAACATGTAATAAAATATTATATTTTTACTTTAAAAAAATAAACCATTCTTATCTCACAGGCCATACAAAAGCAGGTAAGATTTGTCTCATGGGCTTTAGTTTACTATCTACTGATCTAAAAAATAACACTAATTTGAAA
This sequence comes from Pteropus alecto, assembly GCF_000325575.1. NCBI lineage: Eukaryota > Metazoa > Chordata > Mammalia > Chiroptera > Pteropodidae > Pteropus > Pteropus alecto. The sequence goes on from NW_006442484.1 coordinate 24,194,328, forward strand.
TATATCTTGCCAAATATCAATACCTTCTACTACTTAAAACTCAACTCTAAATGTCATAGGAATAAAAGACCATGGCAGTTAGAAAAACAACACTCTTTTGTGTTCCAGTTAGCATTAAAAATTCCTTTCACTGCATTCCTTGAAATCACATAATTTATTGACTATTCCTTAATCCATGATTGAAGGTGCTAAGGAAGGAAATTAACACCTCAATTGTTTGACAAGGTCAAGGAGAGATATGTTCAGACTAATGAAATATTTTAATCAACTAAAGGTTATTCCATTTATGCATGAAGTCACTATAAGGGCTGCAGAGACATGTAGAGGTCTCTTAAACATTAAGAACAAATATTTTACCAGCCACAAACCTTCCATCTAGAAACCTGATTATTGATTGACTATTTTACTAATACACTTTATAAGAAGATTCAAATTAATAACTAAGAAGTCTAAACCTAAAGAGAATATATAGACTATATTCTATATAAATACATAAACAAATATATAACACTTAAAATAAATATATAAAATAACATATAATATGAATAAATAAATAGAATCTGTTTCAAATTTCTCTGTCAACAAGTAGTTAACAGAGGCTTTTGATATTTGTGGAGAGGAAAATGTATTTTCATAACTAAATCTGATTTAAAATGAAAAAGATGAACAGTGATTTAAAAATTATGAGACATTTCAGAAGAAGCATTTAAATGTTATAGAAATTAAAGCGTTTTTGCTAGAAAACTTTAATGTGCTAAGTTTTTCCTGCTTATAACTAACAAACATAAAACATGACATAGTTTTCCTTGTAAATGAGAGGAGACAAGAGTGTCTCCCTGAACCCTAGATCTTTATGGGAAAAAAGAGAAAAAAAATTAGCTTTAATTATAAAAAGTGAAAGGGAAACAGATGGTCAGTGTCACAGTAGGTTCCCCAATTCAAGATGCTATTTTATCTGGCTCTGTCTTGGGTATGAGGTGGTTAAACAGTTTCATCCTGAGATGTTCTTGCCAGGAAGATATTTAGTGATGTTACACAGGAAATGTTCTGGAGCTTTGTAATGGGAGAGGTGTTTTCACCTCAGATCCCAGCAAGGAAAAGATTTCTGAAGTAAATAGAGAATAAAATCTTTCTATGCCAACATCTCCTTAGTGGAATGCTGCTCATATCATAGCAGAAAATTCAGCAGACAGACCATGAAGCAATTTTAGTTAGAGAATTTAAAACAAACAGCAAACAAAATCTATGTTGTAAGAGAAAGGAGAACTTAAAGAATTTCTCCCTAAATATCTTCAATAGATTTTGGGTATATTAATTAAGGCCCTGACAAGAAAAAAAATGACACACACAAACTGCATAATTAAGGAGAATTTAATAAAGAGACTAGTATTTATTACAGTGTGGGATGAGCTTAGGAAAAACAAGAAGGGAAGTAAAATATCTCAGGGTTCACATCCACACTTAAAAACTTCAGGCTACAAAGGGGCAGGAAAAAAATCAGTTACTAAAACCTGGAAGGAGCTCTACAAGGTGTAGGCTGTAAGGTGTAAGCTGTAGCCTTCAAGAGAGGGACAAGGCCAACTGATACCAACTGGCAAGGAGGATGCTGGGGAATAAATACATAAATCTCACATTTCTCCTTTTTTCCAACATCCCGGGGCTCCCCATTGGCCAAATTCAGCTGCTAATAGGCAAGAAAGCTCTTTGCTGTAGTCCTCGCCTCCTGGGGCAAGGGCAATGTGAAGACTGAAGGGAAAGGGTGTCTCCAGGGGCAAATGGAAGACATCAACAACTACTGTATGTACGGTGGAACGATTTCTCCACTCCCAAATGAAAATTGGCCTGGAAATTACATGGCAAAAAGGTGCCAAATACTTGAGCTCTTTGGTTCAAAGTTTATAAGTACATTTTTAAATGCAAAGAAATACTTTTAGGATCTCAAAGATCTTAGATTTATAAAATGGAAAAATACACAAATGAACAAAAATAAGTTCTTTCCAAGGCATTAGAGATAACATTTATAAGTGCAATTCCTCCATATTCTTAAACTCAAAGACCCATTAAAAAAAAAAATAGAAGAGACAAATCACAAGAGAAATCTCAAGGACAAAATTTGAGGGTTAGCAAAATTGATAGGAAAAATTCTCAGAAAGGGAAAAATAAGAAAAATTTAAAGTAGTGTCACAACGGCTGAAGGATAAAAAAATGTTTCGGAGTGAAGGAGCAATCCAAAATTGTGACAGCAACAGAGAAAAGGACAAGAAAGAAGTTTGAAGACCATTGCCTTTGGAGAAATACAACTAGTGGATTTAGGGAGACAATACACAATTCTCAATCTGTATTCTTATATTTACCTACGATCTGAGTGTTTTTCTAAAAGCATATATTATTTCTATAATTAAAACAAAGACCAAAAGAAAAAAAAAAAAAAAAACAATAAGTATTGAACTCTGATTTCAATCCCATAATTCCAGAGAACCTGCTCTCTTAGAATCTGTGGTCCATAAAGAAGCACATGGCAAAGCTTCTGGGACAAAGAAGGCCTTCAACAAGTGTTTGCTGAATTCATTACATGAACGAAAGTGGCTATAGGTGAAATAAACAACTCTTCAGAAAGCTGAGTAGTGAAGGTGAAGTGGGAGGAAGAGCATAGTGAAACCCAGAGCTCTAACTCAGGTTTAAATTGCACAAAGAATAGAATTATTTTCTAAGATACAGAATTTGCTCATAATATCACTCTTGTCTTGCCTGTGTCATCTTGCCAGCAGTCAGAGAGTAACTATTAGACTCTTCAGTAAGCCATGCTGCAATGCCAATGAAAGAGAGAGGGAGGGAAGAAAGTTAAGCTCAAGAAAGACTGTCTGTAGGATTGCCCTCTTTGGAAAATAATTTCATGGTACAAATAATAGAGCTAATATAATTCAAGTGTACTCCAGGCCTGTGACAGTATCCAAAGGAGTCAGATTGAATAGCTGAGTAAGGAATTGGAGGTTCTTAGCAATGCTTAGAGTTAGGTAGCCGAGTCATGGTTCTGGGTGATCTTTCCCAATGAAATACATCATCAGTTGGCAGCTGATTGTCATGGTAGCATCCCACATGAAATGCTTTGCATGATTTGAGCAGGATCTGGGAATGATATTAGGGAAGGGTTAATAGCCTAAATGATGGAACAAAGAACAATGTATTCTATCAAATATATGAGGACAGGGCCTACTTATTCAGTAGGCACAGTGCCTGGGGCCCATGATACTTTTATGAGCCCTTGAAAGTTTTTTCATTTTAATTTCTCTTGAAGTCAGAAGAAAAATAAATAAATATAGTAGTAATAACTATGTCATAATGAATCCAGACTGGATTATGTTTGTCTTTATACCAATACAGCTATAAAACAAATGTTTAATTCTTTTTTTAAGGAAGAAGGGTCCATGAAGGCAAAAGCGCCTAGGATCTATAAAGTCCTAATGGGTCCAGGGTGAGGTTAGAGAGAGAAGATGAAAAATCAGTGGCTTTGTGGGTTCCTGGGGCTCACTCAAGCAAACAGGATCCCAGCTTTTGGTAGGAGTAAACTCTCAGCTGACCAACTTTTCAACTTCGGAACTGGTTCCAGAGAGAGTAGTATAATATCCATCTCCCCTTTAGGACTTGAGGAAGCAAGCAAGAGCTTTAGGTCCAAATTCCTGATGGACTGGAGGTGTCTAAGGGCAAAACTTTAAACTCATGAGCAGAATGACCTCAAGACACAACTTGAGTAACCACCAATCACTGGCTGACCTGATCTTTAAATGCTGATCACAGATCTCTACTCACTTGAACTGATTTTTCAAGAATCAAAGATAAAAGAAAAATCTGGAACATGATTTCATCTACACCTCTGGTTTTCAAAAGTGAGAGCAGTTAAACCATCAAGAACCAGGGAACAGAATGTGAGGAGCTGATGGGTAGGTACTAATCAGGAAAGATTGAAGGAGAGGGCAGTTTTCTTGCTGAAAGATTTACATATTTTTTTTAACTTATTCCCTGAACTTCTCTTCACCCATGAAAATACAAGAGGAATTAAGTGGAGCAGCCTCAGCCTTATCAATCATAAAGCCTATCAACAAGAAAGCCCCATCTCTGGGGAGGTAAGCATTCTGACTTCCCTGAAAACATGCCCAGGAGAAATGTAATCCTCCTAGCTGGAATCACTTCTCAGCTCAGTGTATGCTCCAAATGCATGAGTCCCCAAGTGGCAAGCGAGGATGTCAAAGTCGCTCAAGGCAAAGAAAGATCACTTTACAACGGATACCTGCACCAAAGGCTAAAATGAAGATTTCATGACCATATCTAGTCGTGAGGTAACCTTTTGAATGAAAATCTAAGTACAAAATTTAGTCGCTTGATGGCATGTGTCATTAAAAGGAGCAATCATCAATGGAACTAAAGGACACTGTTTCTTTAATGAGGCCCATGTCTCAAGGTATCGTAATTACATTGCAAAATATATCAAGTGAGTATCATATCAAAGCTACATTTTTATATGCTTTTGTGAGCTCAATAAAATATAAAATCAAAAGCGGTGAAGTTTTTTTTCATACTCTTCAAAAAGTTTATGACACACAAAATATCCAAGCTTTTTAATATTGAGAGTTTAATGGAATCTCATAAAGAAAGCAAGACATCTCCATCTATATTTCTGAATTTTCAATTGTCTTTCTACTTGACAGCATCAGACTGCATAGATATCCAGTTGAAATAGTTTTCAGATGGTCAGTGTTAGAAAACTAAATACTGTGTGATCATCTGACAGCAGAATAACAATCCTAGTAGTCAGGGTGGCAGCTGATCTGTCAATGATGCTTTTACTCAATGAAAAGTCTCAAGTGTAATTAAACATTTTCTAGGGCAAAGCAGAGCCATGAGTCATCCTACTAGAAACAATATCAAAGAGGATGGCAGAGAATACCATTTACCAGGACCTTGTCACTCACAGTAAGCCTATATTTAGATAAGTTAAGGCCGAAAGCTGAGCTGTGTTTGATGATGGATCCATGGGTACAACTGGACTAGTTTTTTGAAATGCAAAATGAATAGCATCACATCCACTCTGGGTGAAAAATAACTCAGCACCTAGAATTCCAAAATCAGATCCCATCCTCCGAACCTGTTTGCTGAACCTAGTCTGGTAACTTCAAAACAAATAATTTAGAGTTTGATGAGTCCTAAGATAAAATTGATTTGGGATGGTCTATCTGTTAACATCACAAAATTCTAGGAATAGAAGCTATAGGAGAAGAAAAGAATCGTACTAATTCTTTAAAAATTGAATGTGGATCATTAATCACTACTAAATGATAATTGCATGTAAAATATTTTGAAATTGTATTTGAAGAAAGTTAATTGTAAATAACAGGGAACATATTATGAGATATTCTTTGAAGAAATAAACTAGAAATAAACATTAAATTTGTGCATCTGAACATACTTAATTTACTAAAACACTCAACACAACTGATATTAGCCATATTTATGCCATGAAAAAGACTAGATTAAAAATTTAACAATTTGAATGCTAGCTAAGATTAAAAGCAATCAAAAAGAAAATACACTTGACTACAAATATATATGTATATATTTGTATTTCATAAAATAGAAAACAAATTTTAAAAATATTTTATATTAGAACATTTTTAGCAAACATGATAATGTTCTGGGCCAATTTGTACATCTTTTAAATTAATCTAAATCGTATACAGATAAAAGATAAATCACTTAAAGTGCAAACAGATGAATGACTTCAATATATATTTCACAAAAGAAGAAATAGAAATAGCTGGTAATTTTTTACAGACAAATAAATGCAAATTAAAATGAGAATACTTATGCCACTTTTTTAAATGTTTCATTATCAAAATGTCTAAAGATATCTAATATCCAGTCATGGTTGTAATAACACTTGTGGGAGTATAAATTGGAGCAACATTTCTAGAAACAATTACAGTTATTAGGAGCCTGAAAAAAGTGTTTAAATCATACAAATGAATCTTGGAAACTTGTTTGGAGGTTCCAGTAAGGGCATGCAACTATTCGTGATCAAAGAATGGTCATCCTCTTCAACTTCTAGGGAAACGCCATTAGGATTGACGAGGGAATAAAGAAATACCCAGCTCCTCGGATCAGCAGAATCTTGGCAATAAAGTGGAAGGTGGAAGCTACAACTAGGTCATTTATACAACACCTTTTGGAGTGGTTCGTTTTCCTTCACAGAAGTTACTTCTAGGAAATAATCAGAATATACCCATGTGTTTATTTGTGAAGATTTTGGTTGCACTGTAATTTAAAATAGAAAAGAGAAAAATAAATTGTTTAGTAGAAGGGACAAAGTTCCATCCATATTAATGTACCTCGTGTCGATAAAATATGTTTTAAAAGATAAAATATTAAATAAAAATAAAATCTGCTGATAAAAGTACAGTATATGATCTTTATAACACAACAGTATATCTAGACAGGAAAACTACAATGTTTAGGATGTTGACCTCTAGATTGTGGAATTATGGGATTTTTAACTCTTTTACAATGAATATTTTCTTAATGAAATCAAAAGTCTATTATACTACTTTTTGGAAACTGTAAATACAACATTAAAATTCTGCTCGATGAAAAATAATTGCTTTAATGCCAATTTGTCTTACTATCCAGTGTAGTCTTTCTTCAAAGGACATTGTTGAGGCTTTAGATTTTTATAAAATCTTTTCTATATTCTTTTTAAAATAAATCTAAGTTGCCAAATTATTCTGTGCTTCATTCTGCTTCCTGCCCTGTGACATGATAAGGTTGTCCATAGACTTGAACCCATCGTGAATTCACTATCGTATCTGCTCTCCATGTTACAAACAACCTATGTATTATGGACAAAAAAAAAAAGAGAATGAGCAAATGCTGCTTTCACTATTAGTTTCCTATGGATTTGAACTATCTAAGGTTCTGAAAAGACTCTGGACTACATCTAAGAAACATCTGTGAGGGAAATTGTGGTACTTCAATCCTCATTTTTGGCAATAAGTATTTGTTTTTAATGTGAAAACAAACAACGAAAGAAAACCATTTCCATCTGCTTTGATCAGCAAGAAAATCAAATGGAAATCAAAGTATCCTCAGCAAATAGCACTTGACTTTAGTGTACAGACACATTCTTCATTTACAGACACAGCCTTGTAAAGTGTTAGGTCAACATTAGAGAGATAAATAGTCAGGGGCCAGATTGCATAGGGAGACTTTAGGCATTGTTGAATAGGGCCCTTCTACACACTCAGTTTGAGGTTGCTTGTCTATTGAGTCAAATCTCCATTTAGAGATTCTGAAACTTCAATCCCATTTCTTGCAAGCACGAGCATGTTGAAGTAATTTTCTTATTCCTCAGAACTGCCTGTTCCTTAAAGATCAATCCATTGTCTACCTTTGTGAACTTGTAGAATACCTTACAAGAACCAAGGGCCAAGGTCACTGCCAGATCAATAGACCATTTTACAGGGACACATAAAAGTGGTAATGAGAGGCACTAGGCTACATCAGTATGTAAAGTAGCAACACAGCTGCTAATTAAAAGTGACTTGGGAAATTAGATCAAGATGGCAAATAGAGCAAATGTGTTTGTCTCTAAGTCCCAACCCAAATCACAAATATCAGAAAACACACCCATTTTCTTTAATTGTAAATTCATTAAAAGTACTGGAAAAGCAAAAGAGAATTAAATTTGAGCCAAAAATTTTAGAAAATCTCCAAATGAAAAGCAGTTGAAATAAACATGCACAGAAAACTATCACTAAATGTAGAAAGAGCTTCGAAGTTGCTCCACACCCAGAGAGCTGAGGCAAACCATCGGGGTGATTTGTTATATAAACACATTTGGAGAAATTTAACCAATTAACCAATCATTGTCTGCCCTCAACAACAACAACAACAACACCAACAACACCCACACACACCAACAGCAGAGATCTTTAGAAGGCTACAACATTGAGTGTGTGAGCATGAACCAAGGAGGTACTGCAGGATCTCCACTGTCAGGAGAAAAAGAGATTCTCAATGTTGAGAAAATGAGCTACTAGTATATACCACCAACAGCGTGTCTCTTACCATTGTCTTCAAGTCAGGCTACAATAAACAGAACCACACCTACAGATAGGTAAATAAAGACTTTCTCATACAAAGATGACATCCAACCATGAATCAGGAAATATTCCAAGAAAACCAATTCCATGAAATAAAAGCACCAAACTAAGAATTAGAATACCTGAGGAAACAAACTTAACAGAGCAAACAGGAGACTCCCCCTACCAAAAGAATATATATTTTTTAATTAAGGTATATTTTCCATAAATAAATGCCTAGATCTTAAGGGTTCAGTTTGATGAATTTTGATAATTGTATACACTTGTGTAACTAACACTCCAAAACAAAATTTGAAACGTTTATATCATTTCAAGAAGTTCTCTCTTGCACTGTTCGATTTCTTCACCATAGGCAACAACTTTCTGTTTTAAATCACCATTAAGTAATTTCATCTGTACTTGATTTCATATAAATTGAATCATAAAGAAGATATTTATATTCTTTCAACCAACCAATATTTTTGACATTCATCTATGTTATGTACTTTTTTTAGTTGACAAATAGTACTCTGTTATATAATTATAACATATATTATTGATCTATTCTCCTGTTGAAGGATATTTGGCTTGTTTCCAGTTTGGGGCTGTTATGAAAAGAGCATTCTTGTACAAGAATTTTTGGGTAAGAATGGAATTCAGGACCATATGGTAGATAAACGTTTAACCCTATTAAAAAAAAATGTCAAACAGTTCTCACAAGTATCTGTACAATTTTACACTCCAACTGGCAATGTATTAGATTTGTTTGTCCCACATCCTAACCAACACTTAGTATTGTCAATCATTTTTATTTTAGTAATTCTGGTGGGTATGGGTATAATTTTACTTGATACCATGTTCAATAATCAATCAATTGTGTATATATAAGTCCATTTCTGGGCTCACTACTTGTTTATATACAAGTAGCCAATATCGTACTGTCTTTGTGATTGTAGCTTTATTGTAAGTATAGTGATTTGAAAACAGATAATGTAAAATTTGCCATTTTATTTTTTTTTCAGGATTGTTTGATATAGTCTAGATTCTTTGAATTTCCATATCCGTTTACTTACTTTCTTGAAATGACTCATTCTAGCTACTACACTGACAGAAAGGTGTTAAAATCTCTAATTATATTTGTGAATTTGTTCTATTTGTCTTTTTCATTTTATCAATTTTTTCTACCTGAATTTGTGCAGAGGGAAAACATTCTTCCTGTGTTTCTCCTCTATTCTAACACTCTATTCACAACTTATAGAATACTTTGATTCTGATATTTCTGGCCACCAAATGTGTGTGTGTATGGGGGGCGAGTTCCACACCAAGCAATTCTCAGACACTTGGCTGGGTGTCCTTCTCATAAATGCAGACTTCTATTCTCACATTATTTCCTTATAGCTAGAAAAACACTACTGTTTCTTGCAGAGAAGATCTGTTGAAAGATTTCTTTCAGCTTTTGTCTGTCTGAAAAATCTATTTATTCCATCTTTATTTTTGAAGGATATTTTTGCTGAGTATAGAATTTTGTCCTGACAGTTAATTTTTTAACTCTTTAAAAATGCTATTTCATTTTATTCTGGTCTCCACTTTTGTGATAAGAAACCAGCTGTCGTTGATATCATTTCTTTCTTCTATTTCATTTTTTCTTCTCAAATTGACCTTTAAATTTTCCTTTTATGTTTGGTTTTCAGCAGTTTGAACATATGGTTTTCTTAGTATTTATTATGTTTAGGACTTGTTAAACTTCCTGGATCTGTGAATTGATCATGTATTGACTATGGAAACTTTTTGGTGATAATATCAAAATATTCTGTTCTATTATTTATTATTCTATTCATAGATTTAATATATTATTTAATAGATTACTCTATTAATCTTTTCTCCTCTGGAACTCTAAGTACATATTTCTGGGACTCTAAACACAGGCATCAGATGCTCTGTTCCTTTTATTTATTTATTTATTTATTTATTTACATTTTAACATTTATTTGGCAATTTTCTAGTGACCTATCTTCAAATTCACTGGTTCTTTCCTCTTTATGTCCAGTCTACTGTTTGTTAATCTTGTCAATGTATGCTTCGTTTCTGATGAATGTATATATGTATTTCACTTTTTATACTTTTATTCTCTAGTGAAATTACCCATTTCTTTTCACACAATGCTCAAAATTTTCTCTAGATCCTAATGTTTATGCTCAGTTTTTGTTTTTGTTTTTGATGTTTCTGTCTGATAATTATAATAGCTGGTGCATCTCTGGGCACACTGCTATTGATTCCTTCCTCTCTTTCATGGATCACATTTTCCTGCTTCTTTGTGCATATTTTAACTTTTGATTACATACAAGTCATTTTGTGAAAAAAATTAAAGAAATAAAATTTACTCTCAGTATAAAGCATGCCCTTTTCTTCTTAGGCATTAGTGTTAATAATTAAGCTACTGTAATCTGTAGTTGAGTCAAATCTGAGCTTCGCTGCAGTTTATTTATCTTCCCTTTATTTCTGGTTTCAAATATTTTGGGGAAAAGATCTGGACTTTCCATTAATCAGGACTTGGAATCTGAGCCTTAGGTGACCTTTCTGTGCTTTATTGTTTAGTTATAAGTTTTCTAAACCATGAGAGGTCTTTTTCTACACTTTGAGATATCTCTCTGCTCTACTGACTTCCTCCTAGTTTCAGCACTTAGTGAAGATATGGATTGCCTTGGAGGGATTTCTCTCAATTATCTTGTTCTATACCTACCCTTCAAGAGACCACTGCCTTACATTTGGTAAATCCTCAATATGCCTGAAATATGCCCCGCTCCAGGTTTCAGCATATAATCCATGCACTTGTTGAGGGCTCATAGAAGAGTTGGTACATGGGTGCAGACTAATATGTCTGTGGATAGTTATTATCCATCATTCTATCCCACACGTGACTAATAATAGTTTGTTAAAAGTTTAGCCGGTTTTTCCTTACACCCATCTATCAATTTCTTCTCTCCCACAGCTCCAGTAGGGATAAAAGAAGCTATGCTTCTGTACTCTGCCAAGAAGTACTCATTGCTTTATAGAATTTCATTTATTTTTATCACTCCCTAATGGTTAAAACAAACAAACAAAAACACTGTGATTCTGTAGATTATCTGGCTCGCTCTAGATGCTAGGGTTGGGAGCAATTATCGTTTCCTACTTGTAAAAGTCCAAAGAATACTATAGAATACTAATACTACTTTAAAAAGTAACTAATTTTTTACTCTGAAAATGACAAATGTGATTGCCAAAATTAAAAAATGATAATAGATGAAGGAACATCTATAAAATGACAGAATGGTACAACAGAATAAATAAATGAGTGGGAAGATTTTATTGTTATACCAGAATGTAGCACAAATATAGAATGATAAAGAAATTATGTAAGATAAGTTCAGAGAAATGGAATGTAAATCCAGAAGTTTCTTATCTTATTATATTGAGTTATAGAAAAGTTAGTAGAAGGAGGACAAGAAAATGGAAGAAAGAAAATAGCCAATTAAATGATAGAAGAAAAAATGTCCTGAGCTGAATAAAGGGCATATATCTTCAATCAATCTGACAGGATCTATCAAATGTAGATTTACTGTAGCTATGTGGGGAAAATAGACTAGTTTAATAAACTCATCCTAAACTGTTTTATGTATGATATTAAATTCATACAATAAAAATCAAGGTAACAACAGACTTTCATTGCCAGCCCTGTGAGTAAAGACAAGTAATATCATCAAAGTTCTAAGAGAAAATAATTTTGAATTTAGAATCATACAACGTTTGAAAGATATATATTTGCTTGTTTTATTTATTTACTTACATTTTTATTTTGGTGCACTAAAATCTACTCTCTATTCTTTTGATACCAATTATTCAAAATTTCTCTTGAATACCCCTTTCCCTGTAATTAAACATTTGGTTTGGTAAAACTGACTCTAATCACGAGTCCAGGAATGGTACGTTATTTATCCTTGGGCGACTAAATGTGTGGTATGCTCTTATCCATAGAGAGTGCTTCAGAAGCAGGCTCATGATAGAATTCAGGCCGATTATAGTAAGGATAGGATTTTTGTTTTAACTTTTGAAAGAACAAACATTACTTCTATGCTGGTCCTAAATCAAGGTAAAAATAGACCAGCAGCTAAGGGCAATCATCTTGCCACTATGTGAAGCCTAGAAATTAAGTTAGCGTGGAGGAAAGCAGAACAGAGAGATGCAGAAAAACTCACAGATAACCCCATTTGAGCCACTGTGTGAAGTGGTGCCTAAAGCTGGATATCCCTGGGCTTTTCATATAAATGAGCCAATAAACGCTCCCTTTGGTTTAAGCTGGTTTGAATTATTCTGTTACATGCAAGTGTATTAAGCATTAAAAGGGGGAAAGCAACATGTGTAGAGGCATAGTAATATATTGTATTTTATATTGTCTCTCTTCCAGATATTTTTCTTCTTTCATTACTTTTAGAATCAAACATACTTACCTAGAACAATTTTTCCATTTTCTCATTATGTGTGGCCAGCTAAGAGCACAATAGAGAAACTGGAATAATTACTTATTTCTTGTCTTACACATTAGCAAACTCCATCAAGATGCACCAAAGGTGACTGAAATCACAGGCAATCATTCAATTGTTTATTGAGCCCTTTGTGACACTTTCAACAAATGTAAAGCAGCCAAAATTATGCATTCACATTCTCAGACCAGAATGTAATGTCTATAGAAACAAATAACCAAAATGTAAGTTAAAAAATATCCCTGGGAACTTTTAATATACTATCACAAGCATGCATAGAAAGTGGATCAGAAAAGAACTGTAGCTATGTGGGAAAAACAGACCAGTTTAATAAATGAAATATGTTTCTGATATCAAGCTTTTGGTGCCCCATGGACACTCAATGATGCTTTGGCTGCATACAATAGGATCTGACATGTCCCAGTCTCAGAAAAGTAAAGAAAACATTTCACAGAGTGCATCTTCAAATAACTTTAGAAAGAAAAATTAACTTACTTCATAAGAAAGAGTTAATTTTTAATAAAAATTAATTGCTGAATTTCATGATTCTGAATATCTATTTCAGAGCAATCATTCACAAACTACAACATCATCAAAATCATCTGGAAGGCTTGCTAAAATACAGATTACTTGGCTCTACCCCTAGTTTTTAATTCATTAGATCTGGGCGAGGCCACAGAATTGCATTTCAAACATGTTTCCAGGTAATGTTGATGTTGCTAGTCTCAAAACTTCATTTTGTAAAACATTGTGTTTGAGGAGAAGTTTAAGGACAATGTGAACTAAGAAGATTTAAAAACTTGAGCATTAAAACGAGAGAAATAAAATCCTTTTTCTTAGGTAACCTATTTCCAAGTAGTAGGAGATAAGTAATACACACACTATGTAAACACATAAATTGATAAAACATAACATCTGATAATAATAAGTGCTCATAGACATAAAAAGATATTGTGTATAGAAAGTAATAGCAGAGGCAGTAGATAATGTGGACAAGGAATATCTTTCTGGGGTGATACATGAGCTGAGATGTGAAGGATGAGAAGGGTGGTTTTTGAAGATCTTAGGGCAGGATTATCCAAGCAGAGAAAACAGCAAGTCAAAGGCTTTCAGATGGGAAGAAACCATTGTATTCAAAGAAGGAAAATGCATAAGTAAACAGGGCAAGCGTTTTTAAAATATAATTAATAATAATGTTTACGTCATTGGTGGGACACCTATCATATAGACCTTTATAGTCCATGAGCATGGAAAACTTCCATTTCATTCTCTATCAGTGGGGAGGCTTTGGAGGGTTTGGACTGTCGGAATAACTTGTTCTACTGTAAATTATTGAACGATCACTTCAGCTGTTATTAGGAGAATGGGCTGTGAGTGGAAGAGGAGGAATGGCAAGAAAAGAGATAGGGATAAAAGTTAAAGGATTACAAAATTCCATATAAGACATATTCCTGGATTTATCTAGATGTAAACAGAGTAGGTACAGAAAAGTGGAGATACTAGATTAGTGATTCTTAAAGTTGGCTACATGAGAATCAGTTTCCCAGGCCCCACTTGGACCTGATGAATCATATACCCTATGTTGTCTCCCCAAGTGATTCCTTTGAGCAGTCAGATTTAGGATATACTTTACAGATTACTGTAGTAGATAGAGTACATGAAACCACCATAAGTTTCTCAGTATGGAATGTCCTGATGAAAGCAGAACTTAAAAACTATCAATTTGCTGTTGTATATGAGGTACTGAAGACAAATGTCCTGCCAGTCAGTAAGAAGACAGTCAACAGGCTATCGACAATAACTAAGGCATAAGAATTTTGACAGTACTTAAAAAATGCTACATGTGGCTATTTAAATTTAAATTAATTAAAATTAAAGTAAATTAAAAATTCAGTTTCCCACTCACACTAGCCACATTTCGAGTGATCAACAGCTAAATATGGCACTTGTCCACTGCATTAGACAGTGCAGATACAAAACACTTCCATCATCTCAGAAAGCGTTTGGACAGCAATGGTGTTTGGACTGTCAGGTTGGTAGAGGGGGCAGAATCTAAAGGGTCAAATTTGAGTGAGGAGTGGAGTGAAAAGGAGGATTAACAGGGCATGGTGATAAGTGAAGCAGCACTACTCTATAGTCATGTGAATTTTATTTGAGAAATTTAAAAATCTGCATGAAAATACACTCAAGTCAAGGGCACTGTAAAATCAGTACTTGCTGTGTTACACAATTCACCACAATATTTTTTTCAATATAGGAAAATACCATAACTGATAAGATAAATATTATGATAGCAAGTTTTTTTCTCCCTCCTCTCTTTTTCTGTGGGTAATTACCAATGTCTGTAATTGACAACAGTTGATCAAATCAAAATAGGAAAACTAATAATGAGCCAGATTCTCCCACCACATTCCACCCGTTGAAGTCAGTGAAAGCTCTGTGCACACAGGGAGACACATGGTGAGCTAATCTGGCCCAGTATTTACACAGCACTTTCAATCTGAGGATCTTAAAATGTGGAACAAATATTCACTTTTATAGGCCACCCCAGGAGATAGAACCATCATTTGTACAGCCGACTAAATTGGGTATTAAAAGTTTGAGCTAAAGACTTTATGCTACCTAAAATAGTGGTATTTAAAAAGTGTGTTTCCTTCTTTCCATATATGCATGTGTCAGAATTCACAAGATCTGAACCTTCTGTTTTAAATTGAGTTTGAGTAAACTTCACGTCTTTACCCAGCTTAGCCTTTCAAATGCCATCTTCTTCCCAGCTACCCATCTGACTTCAGATTGAAAGTTGATCACTCTTACTCATATTGACCCAACTTAAAAAACGTGATTCACCTAGAAACATATTTTATGCACTGTGCGTCAGAGTTGCGTAATTTCTTCTTGATTTTAAATTTCTTAGAATTTTTCAGACGAACTGCTTAGAAGAGTGCCTGGTTAAGGTTAATCACACAATACATGTTATCTCTGAGTATTTATTATTAGCTAGCTGTGAGCAAACCATTTACTTAAATTGGACTCGGATGCTTTTGCATTATGAGAAGGGTAGGATATATTTCACTGAATTTTAGTTTTTCTTGTACAAATGTGTTAATTGAATCTTGTTCTCAATTAACCACAAGTGGATTATCCAATTCCTATGTTCTTCAGACATCCTGGGCCTCTCCTCTACCCATTAATTGTAATTTGCAGACAGCTGTCCCCATCACTCTGCAGCTGGCCCTTATGCCATTAATAGCAAGGCAGGCTGAGGAGAAAGGGAGGGCAAGAGCTGTTTGGCTTTAGGTCACTTGGTTAATTAGAGAAAGATATAATGCTGCCAATTTGTCCACTAGTTCAGCAAATATGTATTCCAGTCCCGCTATACACAAGGGAAATATCAAGATGTAGTTGTAGACAGTCTCAATCCCTAGAGAAATAGAAGGAAAAAGATAAATTGTTTTCTAGTTATCACAAGCCATACACAATTCTGCACATTGATACTAAAGAGGGCTTTCTAATCCTTCTCTTCACCATTGTTTACTCCAGGCCTCAGCGGTTTTCACACCCCTAAGTTCCCAGCAACGGCCAAGTTTGAAGAAGCTTCTCTAGTACATGTGGCCTACAGCAGCCTGGAGCTTCACTTAAATCCTGAGGGCATGTGGGAATGTCAAAGTTTTAAGGTTCTCTGGCTTCTAAATGACTTCTTAATTCCGTGGAAAGAATCTAAGAAAACAGAGTACTAAAAATGAAATTGTGTGCTTTTGTTGATGCTAAAATTCAGTTCTAAATATAGGGTGGTTTTGAAGGTGTTTTTGTAAGAGGCAGAATTGTAGAGTGTCAAGAGCATTGTGCCACGGGTTAGGGAGACCTGAGTTTTCCTCTTACATTTGTTTCTATTCACTTTAACTCTCTGACATGTTTCCTCATCTATAAGAGGAGGATAATGACAGTGTCTACATCAGAGAGTTGATGTGAAATCAGATGCTTTAAAACATGACAAGTGCTTAGAAGAGTGCCTGGTTCAAGTTAATCAAACAATATATGTTATCTCTGAGTATTTATTATTAGCTAGTCATGGGCAAATCATTTACTCAAATTAGACTCAGATTCTTTTGCATTATGAGCAGGGTGGGGTGTGTTTCACTGAATTTTAGTTTTTCTTAAAAGCTCTTCAGAAGCCACTTTAAAAAATGGCAGTAAAGGGGTAAAATAATGGCTGGGGTACCACAGCTCCTGTTTCTTTAATTTAAAGCATAGTAACTCTGCTTTTATATATTTTATATATTTAGAGCCAATTTTATTTAATTGGAAAATAAATTTGGGGGAAATAATGATGTTCATTTTTTAAAAGTTTGAAAAATACTGGGCCAAACATTCCCAAAGTTTTTTTGAGCTCTAAAGTCATTTGATTTTTCAATATACATATTAATTCACCTATACCAGATACAAGATATTAGTAATATAAGTTTTGTATAACCTAAAGGACAAAATCATGACTTTTCTTCCCAAAACACAAACATAAGAGTCTTTAGCTACATCTAATTAAACATGTTTTATAGTAATTCCAAAGTTTTTATTTGGTCTATTTTTCCCTTCCTTCCTTTCATTTTTCCAAAGCCTTGGATATTAAGATATATTTGGTTTAGTAATAGCAAAGGTCTAATTTATTCTCAGATTGAGACAACATAATATAAAAAGACAGGTAAAGTGGAGATAAAGATAGGATTAAGAAAAGTAAAAATATTGTTTCCCATGAAAATATGAAATAATTCCATTGTGAAAGAAGAGCCTGTAAATGAAAGATGTCAGATATTTTATTCTCTTTATAGATTTAAAATTTGCTATCATAGAAAAATAATGTATGCCTTGGAAAGGTGTACCTATATGTCTGTGTCTGTGTCTGTGTCTGTGTCAATATTTACCTGCTGGACAATCAGGAGAATAAAAAGGCAAATTTATAACTAATGACCTGACTTAAATGAATAACTCAAACTTTGCTAAAGGTATTACCAGAAAGGCAGAAGAGAAGGGGGACTCCTAGTTACTCTGTGGTTTAGGATTTCTAGATGATAAAATGGTAAATGCATGGATTAAGAAGACCTGCCATCTCTTTGACCCTCCTTCCATCTATAAACGAGATATACATTTCCTGTTCTTGGTTCTGGAAAGGCCTTATGACTTATATGATCAATAGAATATGGCAGAAGTCATGATATACCAATTTCTGAGTTAACAGGTCTTAAGAGATAGTAGCTTCTACCTCCTGTTTCTGAGGATACTAGCTCTGGAAAAAGAAGCTGACTACCCTGAGACTGCCATGCTGCAAAGAAACCTAATGAAGCCATGTGGACATGTCCTAGAAAATGAGATGCACATGGAGAGAGAAATCATAAAGAATACAGAGGTGCCAGACATGCGAGTGAAGAAGCCATCTTGGAAGTGAATCCTATATGGATCAGAACTCCCAGGTGAGTTCTAAATTCCTCACCCACAAAATTGTGAACAAAATAAATAGTTATTTTAAGTCACAAAGTTTTGGAGTAGTTTGTTATGTGGTAATAGATAGCCTGAATAGCAGAGATTTGAAGGAGAGAATTTAAGAGAGGTGTGAACACGAAGATAGAGTAGCGAGGTCAGAAACTGGATACATCCTGTGAGAATTTAATTCCTCGGTTCCCTTTTCTTTGGATTATGGAGAAAATTTCATATTAACATATACCTATCAATCTTCTCTTCCCAGTGAAAATTGGTTATCCTTTGGTTATCCCAACTTTTAGTAATCTCTGATAACTAACCACATGCTGCCTGAATTGCGGTATTATAGAAGATAAAAATCACAGGTCAATAGTCGAGGAATTAGCCCCATGTTTTCTCCACTGTTGAGGCCATTCTTAGGACCCAGGCTTCCATGGAGGGAACTATACCCAGATGTGTCCAGTAGTGAGCAGCTTGCTGGTCCACCCCAGAGCTGGAGTGACATGCAGAGAGAGGCACACAATGCTAAGGAAGAGCACTCTCCTGGACAAGTTAGCTGTGCATATAGTATAAATCTCTTTGTTTTCAAATTCACTGAAGAGGCATAGCCTATAAGGAAAGGGAAACTGGCATTTAGGTTACTTAAGAGTATGTTCTGCTGTTATGCACACAATTTAATTCCTAAAAATCCCAGAGATTTTTATATGAGTGTATTTCATGCACTGTCTTTGGACCAGAAATCACAAAAATCTCCTTGTCCTTGTTTTATCTTTGTGTTGCATGAGCTACACTGAGCAGCAAAATGAGTCTCACAATGGGCATGCAGTTCCCACTTTAGGGTTTCCATGCTTCACCTTCAATTAAGATGTCTTGTCTTCTTCCTACTCTCCCAACTAACTGCTCTAATAGTCATCTAGTGTTTTAAAGTCCCTCAGGCAAGGAATTTGACTTTCCTACTCATCCTTTCATTTAGTCACTCAATTAATAAATATTTATTGAGTTCTATTAAGCTGTAGGATGTTAATGCTACAAACATGAATAAGGCATATACACCTGGTTCTGAAATAGCTTAGTTTTGTAGAGGCAGTGAGAAAAGTACATAAATAGCTCAAACAAAAGGCATAAGGAATTAGCATCAAAAGGCAGACTCTTTTTAAAAAGAGGACGGATTCCTTGAACAAAACTAACATTTACCGAGTATCCTTCACAGAGCATATGTTTTCAATATATTATCTTATTTATACTCCTGCACTGCCCTATAGGAACGGTATTATGTTTTTATTTTACATGTTAAAAAAACAAATATGTTAACTTAAGGTCATAAGTAAATTAAAAACTTGCAACTATTCTTTGTCTGACATAAAAATCTTATATTCTTTTCATTAGCCATGAGTTTCCACAAAGCTATAATCCCCAAACTGAAAACACTTTCTCCAAAATCATTTCATTTAACTTTGGCAACAACACTGTGAAGAAAGATGGTCTTCCCATTCCAATTTGTACTAAAGAAAGCAAAGTCTGGGCAGGTAAAGTGACTTCCAAGCAGTGACAGAGATTCAAATCCTACCCAACCAGAGAACTCCATGATGGCTTTTCTTTCCCACTCTACAATGCTATCTTTTCCAGATCAGGGAATTATAAAAATTTCATGACAAAGGATGCACCTGATACTGGGCTTTGAAGAATGAATATGATTTGGACAGGTAACTACAGGGGTGCGAGGAGATTTTACAGGTGGACTCGCATGTGGAGGAGACAGTGAGCTGGTATCAAGAACAGTCAGTGTAGCCCAGTTACTGGCCAAGATAATTTCCTGCACAGAATATATTAAAACCAGATCTAGAAATATTATAGCATGTGCAATGTGCCCAGATTTTAAAGTGGCTGCAATAAATGGAATGTTTTTCTTACAACAATACATGTAACTCAAATATTCTGAGACAACATACTCTGAGAATTCAGATCAAGTTATATTTTCTGGAACACCCAAATTTTACTGATTCCCCTCTTCACAAGTTGAGCGCCCTTTTTCAAAGTCTCCCCAACAAATATTTCTGGAGAAACACGGGAGTTGTTCAATACAGGCTCACAAGCAATAACATTCATGCTGAGCACTGCTTTTATTCTATTGAGTCTTAAAACTTCTGGCCTGGTCCCCCAGGGACCAACTCATCTCCTAATACTCACTGGACACTGTCGCTAATTTGGTGGAATCCACCTGGGATAAAAGGTGTAAAAATAGAAGTTGCCTCTTGCTTTTTAGATGCACACAGTTAGAAAGGTCCTAAGCAGTGCTACTTGCTTCCTATACCTCTCTACCCTGATAGGGTTTGAAGGATTCTTGCTGCAACTGTTCTTCCATTTTTTTTGTTTTTTGTACCCCTGCCTTCAGGCATTAGACAAAGTGAGGCAAATGAAAGTAATAGACACTTCTGTGTATCCATAATTCCTTAACTCCCATTCCAGACAGCTAAGTCTTTCTTAGCATGTCAAGTTCAGACCAAAGATCTTTCTATCTCCAGAATGAGTTCTCTAAAGAAACTTCTCAGAGCTCATCCAAATGGACTCCTGGTGGTCTTTCTTGTCATTCTGCCCAGTAAATATGTATCAGTTGTCAAAAATATACCAGAAAGCTGTTCATCAAACTTGGCCATAAATGTTTAATTCTTAACTCAAGAATAGGACTCTCCTTCCTACTTAATACTTTTTGAAAACAGGTATTTCCCATTCCTGAAAAAGTTTCTGTCATGTTCCCCAAATCACATGTACAGATCTGAGTGACTAATAGGAAACATCTTAAAGGTCCAACCAGAAAAACTGTAGAAGAGTCAAAATGAATGGAGTGCAGGTCTGAAGTCTGAAGGTCAGGCTTTTTTTGAATCTAGACATCAGCATTTAGAAACTATGAAGCTTTAGACAAGTTTTTTTTTTTTAACTGCTTTGAATCTTGGCACCTACAGTGTAAAATGTGAATAACTGAAATATCATCTATTTTTCCTAACCAACAGCATGATTGTATTAAATATGACAGTGATTTCCTTATACCTTTACGTGCCAGACACTGTACTAGGCCCTTGACATCCATTACTAATCATCCTCAGTTGTACCCTGAAAGGGAGGTATTATTATTAACTACTGAGGTGTATTCTTTGCCCCAAGAGCATACAGCTAGTACCTGACAGAGTATTTAAGTATTTAATTCAGATGTGCCTGATGTTAGTACTCTCCTCTTTTCACCAAACACTGATGCAGCTGTATAAATATTGCCTTGTATGTTATTGGTGTTTGTCTGCTGAACTAAGAACTCTTGAAAGCAGTATCTAGATCTTCTTAGTACCTACAGTGTTTAGAAGCACAAGGCCTGGCCAAAAACAAACAAACAAACAAAAGTTTTATAAATATCTGTTGGCTTTATGAATAAACAAGTGATGGATTATTTCTTCTTTATTGTGAATTCTAGGGTACATAAATAATATGACACCATCATTACCTTGAAATGTGAACAGGACACCCTCAACAAAATCAAATGTATTAAGTAACTACAGACAAACTTTTTAAAATATAGCAACTTTGACACTTATGGCAAGCTAGAGCCAATTCCATTAATCAGAAGGGGGAAAAAAATGGCTTTTACATCCTGCTGCCGGAGAAAAGTGATTTAATACCTTTTGAAAATTTTAAGCTATCTCAAAAATCTCAGGTAAAAATAATCACGCATTGGTATTTTGAACTACATTAAGAAATAACATATATGTTTATGCAGTGTCAAGGCTATGATTCCTCCATAGCTTTGCATTCCTCTAAGTAAAATGCTATCTACATCTCACAAATGGTGGGTGTAAAGATGGTGAAAAAGTTGGGCATAATCCATCAAACTCACAAGCCATGCCAACTTTACTCACTCTCTGGAACACAGGAACTAGGTAAAATTTATGAGAAAGTGTTTAAATCAAAACTAACTGCTGCTGCTGCTGCATATCTCCTAGGTTGGTTCTTTCTTTGATGATTTCATTAAGTTGTCATGCAGCATTAGGCATTTGTATTCATCTTTCTCCAAACGGCCAAAGTAAAGGTTAGTGTTTTTGAGTAGGTGCTGTATATAGGCATGGAATGAGGCACTTCCTCCAATCATCACTAGAACCATAGAAACAGATGATCTATTCTCATTTAAAAGATGAGAACACTGAAGCTGGGAGAGGCTAAGTAACCCAATCAAGGGAGTGCATTTAGTAAGTGATAGAAGTGGGATTCATCCCAGTCCGAGTCATTCCAAAGCCACAGCTGCTCTTCCAGAAGGAGAAAGGATGGCTTAGCAGTACTGAAGATTTTTAAAACATTAAATTAAAAGTAAAACATAAGGTGGAGTAAGAGAAAACAGCTTTTTAAATATTTTTTTTTAGGATAAAGGATTTAAGGGAGAGAATGAGAAACTGAGAGGGGGTAAGAATTATTCTTGAGGCCATTTCAAATATGTCCATTGATTTCTGGCATTCTATATGAACTTTGGGAAGGGAGAGGAGATAAAGGTGCTTTAAAAATGTTTTTCCAAGTGCAAACAGTTTATATGCATTCCTTACTCTGTACTCTTTGCCATTACATGATCTTTTTGACTTCCGAAGCTCAGGCCATTACCAGTGGCATTTGACTTGCCTGTAACTTTGTCACCTACACAAAATTCATGAGAAAACACTGAGAAAGAGAAGCTCCATTCTCAGGTTAGTGCTGACCTCAGTCCCAAGAATCTCTTCCAGACATTCTTCATACCTGATGATCTACTGGCCTCACTCTTGGCTCCTCACTCTTTTTGCTTCCATTTTTGATCCAACTTAATTTTTAGACTTGATATTTTCATGCTTTTCCTAGCTACGAGCTTGGTTTCTCTTGATGGTACTTATAGATTTTTGTTTGTAACCAAACCCAGTTATGCTCCGTCAAGGTACCTCTCTCCCCACTTCCCTGCCTCCAGTGCAAGAATCTTTTACCCTAGGACTACCTGTTTGGGCAACTATTCAACTTTGTTCACATCAGACACCTTAGTGAGAAGCAGAAAAGTGTCAATGCCTTAGATCAATAGTTTTCAATCCTGGCTATAAAATCACGTGGGGAATTTATAAAAAATGTTGATACATGAGACCTACACTGGACCAATTAAACTACACTCTCCCAGAATAGTGCTCAAGCAGAAATATCGTTTTGATCTTTTATCTACAGGGCAATGTTTATACTATGAAAATTCTCTTGAAAAGCTCCTTGAGGCTGGAGTCCTAGAAAGCCCTGATCCAACCAGTGAACTCAGTAATACCACAAATTTAGTCATATTCTTCACATATCTGTGACATATGCCACATTATTATGTAAGGTGAAGGTCATCTACAAATGCATTTACACCTTCATCCCCAAACAACAGTGAGCCCAGCAAAAGTTGACTATTTCTGTGTTAACATACAGTTTGCAGTCTTTTTTTTTTTTTTTTTTTTAAGCCATCAGCCTAAAGTATCACAGAGGTTTCCAAACATTGCTTTCCTTATTTTAGCACCTTGCATCTCTGGGAATATCTTACCTCAGCAAAGCTTGTAGAAAAGACCTTAGGAGAAAAAAATTTCAAAACATCATTTAGGCAAAATTAAAATTAAGTGATATTTGAATTGCCCTATTCTTCAAATAATAAGTCATTAAAATTGCTACAGTTTGTCTAGCTACTTGCTAAAGAAATACAGCCACTCAGGCTAGATGCTAGATTGAATAAAATGTAATATTCTTCGAAATTATCATAATTTTAGAGCAAATGTAAATGGAAAAATCATGTTACATTGATTAATTTGAGCATGTCCAATTTTTACAGGAGGGTTTTGCTTATAAAATAAGAGACTCAAAAAATTTTTATGTTAAAGTCGTGAATTGATATACATAGCATTAAGTTGTTTTTCAGCAATATATTCTAAAAATTGGATCCTGTTTTTAAGTACAACGTTACATAAATGTAGAACTAGATTGAGTAAAACACAAAATAAACATGGAAATTTTCTTTTTATCTTAAGGACACTATTCTTGAAGCTCGTAAAAATGTCTCTTTTCATTTGCTTATTTTCTGTTGGTATTTTTAAAACTCTCAAATTTTTAAACCAAATTCAACTCTGGCTTACAAGTAAGAGCACTGGACTCTTCTTAGGCTTTTCTCTGCTAACCAAGAAATAAGATGTATCCAATGAAATATTTTTTAAAAGACACACAAAAAAATTGAACTTGACAATATTTTAGGGACTCTAGATTATTTGTCAGAATATCTCCCCTTCCTTTTTCAGACCAGTAGATTAAGCTCTTAAGTAATTATTCAACTTTTTTTGAAGATCTCAAATAAATTTTATAGATTTTCTATGGCACAGTAGGTGACTTCTCTTTATAGATAGGAAAAACATAATTAACCCAGAATACTGAAATAAATATTTGGAAGAACTCAGTTTATCTGTTTTGTCAGAGGACATGTAAGCAAATCTGACGTATAAAGTTTTTTCCCAAATACTTTAAGTACATTTCAAATCACAGAGGGTCTCAAAAATAGTGAATGTGTCTCAGTGATACTCAAAATACGGCAAAATACGGCAAGTAATAGTCAAAAAAAGGGCTCTGGTATACACAAGAGGCCTGTAGAAGAGGGGAGAAAGGGGTTTGAGGGTAGTGTTAAGGAAAGTCAGTGCAGCACAATAGAATAGATTGCAGCTGACGCTTCCAGGTCTTATTATAAGCAGTCTGAGAGTTAAAAAATAATGTCCCTCTCTAACACATGGGCACAACAAAGAAACAATATAGAACAGTATTTCCCAAAGGCTGGCACTCCAAAGATCTGAATCAGAATCACCCATGCCACTTGTCCCAGACCTATGAAAATCAAAAAAAAAAAAAAAAAAATTTTTTTTTTTTTAGCACAGAACCCAGAAACCAACATTTTAAAAACCTTCCTTTGGGATTTCTGAGCACATTAAACTTTGAAAAGCACAAGATACCCACAAGGATATAATTACATTCAAATGGGCAACGGGTATATGGAAAACAATATGGAGGTTCCACAAAAATGTAAAAATAGAACTACATATAATTCAGAAATCCCACTTCTGAGTATATATCCAAAGGAAATTGAAGCAGAATACTGAGAGAGATCTGCATTCCCCTCTTCGCTGCAGTATCATTCACAATACCCAAGATACAGAAACAATCTAAGTGTCCATCAATGAAGGAATGAATAGACAAGTTGCGGTATATGCATACAACGGAATATTATTTGGGCATGACAAAAAGGAAATCCTGCCATTTGCCACAACATGGACACAATGTGAGAGCATTTTGCTAAGGGAAATAAGCCAGGCAGAGAAAGACAAATACTGCACAGTATCACTTACATGTAGAATCTGGGGAAAAAAAAAAAATCAACCTCATAAGAACAGAGAGTGGAGGGCTTTGGGAGAGATTGGCAAAAGGGTACAAACTTCCAACTATAAGATGAATAAGGACTGAGGATCTAATGTAAAACATGGTGATTATAGTTGATAACACTGTATTGTGTAATCGAAATTTTCTAGGAGAGTAGAACTTAACTGTTCTCAAAGAAAAGAAGATAAATATGTAAGGTAATGGATGTGTTAATTAACCAGATAGGGGGAATCCTTTTACGATGTATGTGTGTGTTGAACCACCATTATGTACAATTTAAATATCTTAACAATTTTATATGTCAATTACACCTCAATCAAGCTGAATTTTGTTTAAATTACAATCTTCATTATTTGGAAAACCTGGTTTGAATATTGGCTCTCTGAGCTAAAAAATGGAAACAATAATAATGTCTGCCTCACGGGACCATTGTGAGGATTCACTTAAAAGAGATAATGTATGTGAGGCATGGAGAATAGGTTCTCCATAAATGGTGCTCTTAATATTCCACATCAGCTTCCTCAACACACAAGCATACCCACAGACCGGCAGCTCTTGGACCATGATAGGGATGAGAACCCGAATTCTGAGGAAGGTGTTAAGACACCTGAGTGTTCTGCCTGCTGCTGCAGGTGCTAAAGCACCGCCACAGCAGCTATTCAATTTCCTCTTTGTAAACCAAGGTTCAATTTGAGATGAATCAGGGCACTAATACATTTACAGATGTACCACAAGTGTTGGACCTCTGTGCTTCTGTGAATTAGGAATCAAGGCTGATTTACATAATGTTTAGAAAGCTCGCAAACTTTGTATTTTGTCTAAAATAATTGTGATTCTCCAAGGTTTTCCTAACTGTGCCAATTTGGCTGAAGCTGTTGCATGAATTGCCAGCCTGCATCCAGATTTCTCAGTCTAATCTTTGGCAGGATCTTACTCACTCCAGTTTCAGGACCAAGTGACTGGCAGCAACCCAACAGCCCAAGTGCACACTCCTGCCAAAGCAACACTGGCCAGGAAAAGCCTTCAAGAATGTGAAACAAAAGAGAGTTCAGTCCTTTCCCTCAATGCAGAACTTGACTGAGTTGGCCAACCTGCAGCTGGTCAAAGACACAGCCTCACTTTTTCAGTCCAGGGAAGCCATGACTAAAGATGCCTCTGCAGGCAACGTGGAGGAATACTGGAAAACGTTCTGTCATATCCTATAATTCGGATATTGAAAAAGGTGGAAAAGCTGGGTCAAATTGGTTCACGTCATATAAAAATAACACCCCAGTGACTGGTCATTCTTTTATGTATCTTGGTCATATGTGCAGGGATTATGTAGATAGCAGAAAGTGAAGTGTAGACTCTTGATTATCTGAATTATTGATCAGTAGTTACAGTCCAACTAATTAGTTTACTTTAAGTCTTAAATTATCTTTCTGTGCTACCTACTTTGATCAATACACCATACAATTGCCACATCCCCACTTCATGTCATAATCTCTGCAAATATATATAACAGTGGCAACGCAGCCAGTAATCTCCACAATTCTGAGCACAATTATTAGATATTGCCACTTCTAACATCAGAATACTAAAGATATAGAAGTTTGACCATAGGATTTATATTAGAGAATTATCTTGATCTGGCTACTAGCAATATATTCGGGAAAAGTAAAATCCAGAACGAACATCACCAAACCTGGGATTCAGCTATAATTAGAATACAAAAATTATTCTTCGTTCCTTTTTCAAAATAAATAAACTATTTAATCAATAACAGGAAAAAATATTTCTCTTTCATCACAATTCAAGTAATTTGGCAATTTATTAACAACCTCTCTCTCCAAAGGTTTTGTTCTGGGACTGTTTTCAACATTTGCCCTGAAAGGTACACACATTCGATCTGTCAGCTGTAATAGTCTGACAAATTAGGTTATCTTGTTACAAGCTTAATGATGTTCTCTCCTGCATCTATTCTAAGACCCCTGCTCATGCAGAGAAAGTTTTCTAAAACTCAACAAGGAAAAGAAGACAGGATGAATAAAGGATATTTCATACATACAGCAAGTTAAATACACAAATAAGTATGCACAAATATTAGGGAGTAGATGTGCATATTTTAAACTGCACGTAGTTTTATTTCAAGAGAAGAGCTGTAGGAGTGAACAATGCTTAGTTCACATCTTTGGGATTCAGTGCATGAGATGCCCTCTGCCCTATATAGTCAGAAAAGCAAATTGCATCAAGCCAGACAGATCATATCAAAGCACTGTTGAAAACCTCTAAAGCTAATTATCCTAGTGGACATCAACAGAACTGTTTGGAAAATTCAAAATTTAGCCAACTTTTTTTGTTTGTCACAATGCCAAGTAACTATCTGAATTTATTTTAGCACAGACTTAGCCAAATAATGATTTGCATCGAACACCTGAAGTGCCCAAGGTAACCAGTTACTCAGTTGCTTTGACAACATCTTAACTCAAACACAATATGTATATTTTCAATCAATTTAGTTTGGATTCATTTTTATATATGAAACATGGTCAGTGTTCCATGAACACATTTTCAGAGGAAAGATTGCTATAAATATGATGTGATAATGACTGGAATGTTTCAGGGGAGGACAGGAGGAGAAAAGAAGACAACTGCAAACTCTCATAAAATTTAAAATAAACTGTGAACTAAGACTTGGCATTTCATCATTTTTAATCTGATATAATTTGTAAGTTATGTCCTTTAAAAGAATGTTACAAGCTTTTTCTTAAATAAGTATTCAACTTAAGCTTTGAAAGAGTAATGTTTAAGATTTGCTATGACGAAAAATTCAGCTTTCAGAATTTGAAAAAAAACAACAGATAGGAAGATAAGAGATAAATTTGAGATGTTTCATTTTAAAAATATATGTTTTGATTATGGTTCTACATTAATAAACATTTTTATCTTCAAAACTGGATTTCAGACAGAATAAAAGCAAACTGTCAATGAGAAGAAAAAAATTTAATAAAAAAGAATATACGTCAACCTCCTAATCTCCTCCTAAGATAATTTCCATGACTGGGCTTTAAAATTCAGTCTTGAATTTTCTAGGAAAAAAAAGCAATAATAATAATCATCATCATAATAATAATAATAACTACATACATACTTCTATTTATTATAATAAAAGAAAACATTAGGTCTTTAAGAGATAAAGCTTTTTCCTTGAACCAAATTTGAATGATTTATTAGTTTCCATATAAGGCATAATAAAAACTAATAGAAAAACTTTTCATAGGTGATTTTACAAAGAATTAAAAAATCACTATTCTCTATATTACCACTTCTCATGCTGAGCCTCAATAAAATAGAGAACATAACAATTAAACCTAACTCATGGTTTTATGTCATATCACGAACTAGGCCAAACCAAGGCTTGGATATTAGGAATATACATGTTCAAAGTCTGTCTCTCTTAATTACTAGCTGAATAATTACTGTAAAATTTTCCTTAACTTCTCAGAGCCTGTTTCACGATTTGTAAAATGAAATGATAATATCTACAATGTAAATATAATGCTTGATTTTATGTTCAAATGAAATAAATCATATAAAGCATTTAGTCTTTTGCCCAGTAGAAAATAAAAACTTCTTATATACTTTCTGGTAAAAGCTCAATGAAGGATAAAATTTGAAATATATTGAGAGAGAGATGGATAGAAATTATTTTGACTCTTCCTGAATATCATTTCTCTCTTTCATAAGAAGCTATAAAATTGTCAGTTCAGGTTAAACCCTGGATAATGCCTAGAATATCAATATTCTGTTCGGCTACTTGAAGGCAAAATATTAGAGTCTTGTTTATCTAATAAATATACAAGTCCAGAGATTTGGGGTTGAGTTCAGGGGCATCAAATATTTTAAGTCTTTAACCTGCAAAAAGAATTCTCTTGAAAATTCATCTCAATTATATCAAAGCTGCACCTAATAATAAATTGATTTCTTACTTCCTTTTTATGATCTCCCTAAAGGAGCCCTCATAGAATGGCAGGAGGGCCTTGTCCAAGTGTTCTAGGCAGGCTTTGAGTATTTTTAACACATCCCAATTCCTGGGAATGGAGACCAGGACAAAAGCTCAGTTCTGTGAACATGAGCTATAGAAGGAGGAAGGCCAATACAGATGTCAAGAAGTAATTGATGTAAGAATGAGACAATATGTTTTCTTAATTCCAGAGTCAGTAAATTTGTTTCTACCATCAGTATAAGTATGGTAGCCACAGTTCTTGTATATTAGAAGAAAAATAAAGTTCTCTATTTCTAGAAAATATAAAATCCAATAGAGGCAAAAAAAAAAGATTAGACAGTAAAATAGCCTCAATTTGCAGTCTACAGATAAAAGCAAGGCATAGTAAAAAAAATAATTTAAACTATAGAGAGAAAGAAAACTATATTCTCAACTCAGTTTTGCTATTTTCTAAGATTTGGCCCAAAGTAGGTCAAATTTCTGGACTTCCATTTCTTCTTCATCCTTCAGTTTGTCAAAAATTTAAGTACCTAGTTCATCCTGACACATGAATGACGCTCAATACGATTAGCTGAAAGATGCTTCAAAGATGAAAAAAATGACAATTTTTGTCAAGAATTGGTATGTAAGTTGGAGACATAGTTATACAAATAAGCCAGTGGGATTTGGAATGCTAGTAATTCTTTTTTTAGTAAAGTAAGTAAATATAGTTATCAAAATCCACCTTCTTAACTTCTTATTAGAATAAGAGAAAGAGGGTTTGGCAGCATGTTAAGAATCAGGAATCAAAGATCAAAAAGAATCAAGAAATTTGAGGAAAAGAGATGGACTGAGAAAGTAGGCAGCATCCTCTTTTTTCATAGCTCGGTAATATAGGACGGTAAATTTTACTAACACCTCAGTAAGAGTTAGATTCTGGCATAGGGGTTTTCTCAAAAGTTTTGTTTAAATTTGTAATTTGTTTTGTTTTAATCCAGAAAATTTTTAGTCTCCTAAGAATTTTTACAATGAATTTCTTACATCCAGGAATACATGATCAGTGAGGTTAATTGGAGAGATTTTCATTGATAACACAAGATAAGAGATTCTCAGTGCTCATTTGATGAAAAGTAGTGGGAAAAAATAATCAATGTCAGTGTTGACTATACATCTTCATCTAGTCCTTTCTTTCTTGGCTTTAATCCCAGTAGATTTCTCTGAAGCATCAAACCTAGGGAAAAAAATTGACATTGCCTCACACGTAAAAGAACAAACCTGGCAGACTCCTAAGGTAGAGGCGCCTTAAAATGCCCAAGTTGCCTGCAAGTTTGACTGTCAAGGGATTGCCCCTCTTGGCATTTATGTCCACTGACCTACCAGTTAGAACACAGTGACAGAAGCTTGCTGGCCTGCCTATAGCTAAAGAGGTGGTTTCCATCCAGGGCATCTGCTGCATTGTTAAGCAAAACCATATGGAGAGGCGTGTTTAGAGGGACTGGGGTTATTTATATTCACAATGGAATGTCCCTATATTGGGGTCTTAACATAGCATAGGAAATCCTCTTGTGATGCTATGCTTAAAGTCCCATTTGTTCACATAGATGAGTGAAGAGTCATTTTTACCGAAAAAGTTATTCTCAAATTCAGAACGCTGTGATAAATTGGATCTAAGGAAAAAAAAAGTCTAAGCTATTTTGTGACAGCAGCACTTTCCATGTGTTTTATGTTAATATCCCATGCTGGCAAAGTACTTTGTCCTATTTTTTATATGATTTTTAAGGAGAAAAATGCCCACTTTCTCTATAAAAAAAAGGCCTCCTTAGACTCTCGTCTCTAAGAAATTGGGTCATTGAAGGAGAATAAAATATTCAAAGCACTTTAAGAGGAAAAGAACCATAGCTTTACAAATTAATGTCATAGTCATTTTATTATACCTATTACTGGTATAATGCACAGTAAATGCACAGACCTGGTAATAAATATATCTAAAAGAAAGACACCTAAACCTTACCTAAAACTTTGTTATAGATGTGTTTATAATGTTTTTCTAATTACCAAAAAAGATATTGATACCTGCTATGACCAACTCATTTTCTTTTTATGAATGGTAATGAACATATATTATTGATGATGAGCATGATTGCATTTTATCTATTTGTACTATCCATGCTTAGCATCATCATAGCTACTTCATACAGCAAAATATAAAGAGAAAATGATTGGAAGATACTTCTTCACTTGGTTTTTATTGTAGAAGTGTAGAGAGTTCCAAAGAGTGGCTCTCTTCCTGAGTAGCTATTCATGCATTTTCTTCACCTTAGAAGTTTTAAGTTTGTCTGAGGTGTGTAGAAGAAGACTAAAATATTCAAGCAATAATCCCGAAAGATAAGGGGATTTTCCATCACTCTTCCCTTGCCATGTTCTTAATTGTTTTCATTAGGATGACCTCCAAATTTTTCTACTCATTGAAGTCATTCACATCCTTCAAGACAGCTGAAAATTTTTTCTATTATTTTATATTGTGCCTTATATGGAAACTAATAAAATAAATCGCTTCCAAATTTAGTTTGAGGAAAAGCTTTATGCCTTAAAGAACTAATGTTTTCTTTTATTATAATAAATATTTGATGCCCCTGAACTCAACCCCAAATCTTTGAATTTGTATATTTATTAGATAAATAGGACTTCATAACTCTTATTGAGGTGTTAGTGAAATTTACCTTACCATATTATAGTTGGCTTTGTATGATAGTTCTACATATATAGAACTATCTCTCCCAACTAGATTATAAATCTTCACATAGCAAGAAACATACCTTAGCTATCTTTGGGAGTTAAATTAATCTTGTTAGAGAACTCACAAAATGATAGAGAGGAGGGCAAATACTTTGTGCACAAGGAAGAGTTATGTTTGTATTTGCTTGACATTTCTTGGATTATAATCCCAATGTGAGAGAGTTTCAGCTGATTCTGTAGTGTTTCTCAAATGATTTTATTCTTTAGGAATCCCAGGTAATGAAGGCTGTAGACTACAAAATAAATATGTTTGGCATACAAATGATTTCATTATTAAACTCCCTTACTCTCAGTCATGGTATAACAACAGTCAACATTTATTGAGCACCTGGTACATATGAGATATGCTCTAAGTGCTTGATATAGATTATTTGACTTTCATATACACATAAAATCTATGGAATGGGCACTATTATTATCATCCTCTTTTTACAGATGAGAAAACTAAGGATTGAAAATATAAAACAAAAATGTGGTGGAGGCAGGATTAGAATTCAGGTCTGTCTACTCCAAAATCCTCTACATCAAAATAATCATTTAAAAATAAAAAAGCACACACACATAGTATTGGATGGTTTCTAAAACTGTGTTCTAATAATGAAATGCAATTTAAATATTTAACTAAACTGCTTACAATTTAACAGATGATGTAAGAAATGCATATTTATATAAAATTTTAAAAAGAGAAATAAAAAATACTATGGGAGGCAAGGCAGAGGGATTATTTTTGAATGAATTAATTAGAGAAGACTTCTTGAGAGAGGTAGAGATTGTAAATGGGAAACAATAGATAGAACTATAACACTTGGGAACTGGGGCATTCCAGCAAAACGGAATGCAAATGCACACAGATGGAACACTGTGAAGTATGTATTTTTGAAAGTTTCTGTTTCTGTTTGCAGAAGTTAAGGGTACTTATTGGGATACAGAGGTCTTGAACACCATGCTAAGGAATGTGAGTTGTACTCTATTGGTAATGTGAAATCATTAAGGTCAAGCTGTGCTTTAAAATAAATTGATGTGAATTAAAATAAAATAAACTGATCTGGTGGTTGTGTTAAGTTGGGTTAACACATTAGGTGTGGCTGAAGGAGATGAAATAATTTAATCTAACTCTCCAGGTAAAAATAATGAGAGTCTAGGCTGCAGCCGAGAAATGATAGATTACACCTTGCAGAAATGAATTCTTTACAGCTACCTACATAAGAAGAGAGTTGATTCAAACACCAAGATATCACGCTGAGGAACGGTAAGTCATATATTTGGTTTAAGAAAATGTTAAATTTATTTGGTATATGCTGAAATTAAGATGCCAACCAGACACTCAGAGCTATCTGGCCAGTTGTTGAAACTGAATCGTTAGTAAGTGGTCAGGTGATTTGAGAAAAAGGAATGTGAAAGTGATCTGGGGAGGATGATCACTGAAAATCCAGACAATGGAATAATGGTGGCTTACACCAGCATATCTTTTCTTTCTTCATCTTATTTCTATATTCTAATGTATGGAGATTGTTCCGAAACTAAGGTGATGTCTTTTCCTGCAACTTTTCACTACATTTTAATCCAGGGAAAAAAAGGAAATTCATAGTCCATATTTGGATAATAAAACACATACACATTCCAAATATTTAGGGAACAAAATAAAAAAAAAATAAATAAAGAGGAACCCAGCTCATGAACTTCAAAGTTCATGAAAACATATTGAAAATCGTGTCTCTAGGCAACAGAAGAAAGCGAGTTAATTGATAATTTGCAGAACTACTAGCATCAACCCACAAGTGAGGAACACTAGAGAAACACTGTGCCCTTCCACATTAATTGACTTCAATCCTTTGAGCATACTGTCTAATGAATAGATCAGGGTGAAACAGTGGACAGCTGGATATCAGAGAAGCATGTGATATAACTGCATGACACACGGATTGATTTACAACATCAAAAGCATAGCTTAGGGGAAGAACTCTTGGAATGGATTACAGATTGGCTTGGGGACAGGAAATTAGTGTCAGCTAGAGGGAGGGGACTTTGTGGCAAGTGGCTAATAAGCCGGGCCCAATTATTTGGTCTTCCCATGCATGTCTGTAAGAATTGCATGCAGGATTTTTGGAGAGTTTAAACTTCACTGTCATAGAAATTGAACTGAGGTAGTAACTGTTGCTAGGTGGAAGAGAGATGATTAGAATTGTTCAGGTAGGAACAGAAATCCCAAAGGAGGCCCTTCATTGCAGCCCGGTAGCTGTTTGCCCTGATCCCCTAGGAGATTAATACAAAAATTCAGGATAAGCATGTAGAAACCTTTATAGCAATTTGACAGAGTATCTTATGTCTGTTGAAATTAATAATAAAAAATGTGGAGGTATTTTTTGTATGTCTATTTTATTTTTCAATTAATTCGATTTATAGTATTTTATATAAAAAAATAGTCTGTGACAATTTGGAAGTTACAAAAACCTTGTCCTTCACTACAGATAGTTTGAGAAACACTGGCATCGAAGAACATCTTTTGGTTAGTAATTAGAATGAGGCACTTGGTTTAGACTGAGGTAAACTGGGTTGAGATAGTAGAGTAAGATTTTTTTTAGGGAAATTCCCATGGATAGCAAAAAAAATTATGTATTTGGAGAATCTTATAAATAAATGACTGATTCAGTAAGACTTAAGCCCAGGAATCTGTATTTTTTAAGCTCTTTTGATCATAACTTTTATAATCATAAAGCCTGGGAAACGCATCATAAGAAGCCAACAACAACAACAAAAAAAATAAATAAAAATAAGTAAATTTAAAAAAAATTTTAAAAAAAGAAGCCAACAGTGATCTCTATATGGTGGTTCTTTTGTTAAAATCATGAAAACATGTCCCAAATTGTGAATTACACAACTATGATTTTTTGTGGTTCTTTGCTTGAGGGCAAAGTCACAGAAAGTATTAGGCATCATATAAAAAACAAAAAAGTCCCAACAATGGAGTGAGGGGATTGTGGTGGATGCTGTCAGGTTGACAAAGCGGGAGCCTGGTGAGACTTCCCAGTTGAGCTGCCTCCCACAGCCACTTCTTGGATCTGAGAACATAAGCTTCCTCCTCAAGTCTCACTCTCATTCTCATGCTCCAGTGCAGTGGCCCTGCCTACCACCTCCCTTTTTCTTTCTTCCTTCTTTTCCCTTTCCCATTTCCCCTTTCTCAGGTCTCTCTTTTCCTTTTTCTCTTTCTCTCTTCTAATATTCCTTTCATCCATTTTCCTCTCCCTTTGATTTTCTTACTCTTATCCCATCTTTGCTCTCCCTCTCTCCTACCCTTCTGCTTTTTCATTCTCCTTTCCTTAACTTATTGATTCATTTTTAAATAAATATTTATTGGTACCTCTTCAGTGCAAGATAGTACATAAGAACTGGGGTCGAGGGGACAAGTCAGGCACCAGCCATGCCTTCTGGCCATTAGGATGACCTTCCTCCCCTGCCCCAGGCAATAAATGCACTGATAAAGCAGTGAGCTCCTCCTCCAATAGCAGAATTATTAGCTCTTGTATGTCACTTTTCTTCTTTTCCTTTCCTTGCTAAAGACAACAAAAGTAAACTGACACTTGTGAAGACCCACATTTGGTACTACAAGATACCAAGATATAGCCCTAGATCTACTCTTTTGTGTACATGAACTCTAAATTGTCATTTGATTTACTGAGATGGAGAAGATTTTTGCCCCCTCTGGCTTCTACCAGCTGAGATCTTTCCCTTCTTGTTCCCTCATGATAACCTGAACTTCATATGTTCGCCCTTCTACCTCACCACACCCACATGAATGGTCAGCCCCACTGCTTTGACTTCATCCCAAAGTTGAGACCCTTCATCTTATAAATTATATCTCGAAGGCTCTGACATGTAGGCACTCGTACTGTGCAAATATAAGCCCACAGATATGTATTTTTTTCCTGCTAGATTATTTATTGTTGTGTTACAAATTACTCTAAAATTTAGCAGCTTAAAAAAACAAACATGCGTTATCTCACAATTTCCATGGATCAGGAAACCAGGAGCATCTGAGCTGGGTGGTTCTGGCACAAGGTCTCTCATGAGGTTGCAGTCAAGATGTCAGCTGAAGCTGCAATCATCTGAAGGACTGACTGGGACTAAAGGATTCATTTCCAACATGGCTCAACTGCATGATTGTTGGCTGGAGGCCTCAGTTTATTATAGATTGTTGACATGTAGCCTTCATACCTTGCTGCATGGACCTCTCATAGAGCTACTTAAGTGTTCCCTCCACATGGTAGCTAGCTTCCCCCAGAGCAAGAGAGCCAAGGAAAAAGCAAGAAGGAAGCCCCAATGCTTTAATAACCATGTATTGAAAGTTGTCTACCATTGCTTCCACTTTATTTAATTTATTGTCTCTGAGTCACTAAATCTAATCCATACTGAAAAAGAGGAAAATTAGGCTTTGCCATCTAAAGGGAGGAATATCAATAACAGTAAAGAAAAAATAAAATTTTAGTGCACTTGACTCCTCTATATCATTATTGGCTACATCTATATCACTGCCAAATCCCCTTTTTAAAATTCTCCTGCTCAAAATTCATTCAGCTCATATGTAATTCCAGAAGAAAAATCTTGTTTTTTGTTATTTAACAACTCGCTTTTGTGATCTCTTTATCCACGATACAGTTCATCTTCAATAAGCCTATACCAACTTGACCAAAATAATCTCAGTGCTTCCACTTACTAAGAAACCACAACATCCTGCCCATCCAGTTTTCTCAATAGTTCACTGATGTTTCACAAATCAAGTGTATACAGTTGTTTCATAGAATTCAGCTTTGGCCTTAATCTAAAATCCTCTGTCTCTTTTCTCTCCCATGACAACAAAAGAATTGATAGCCCTTGCTTCTATAAGTGTCGGCAGTAGCCATGATCAATCAACCCAGAGTTCAGAAAAAACAGGGGCAGCATAGGAAATATTGTTTTAAATCTAAAGAATCTCTCCTGGACTGGACACTAAGTGAAAGGAGTACTAGATATGTTCTGTTGACTGATAAATGCCCAGTACCTGAAACAATACCTAGTGCACAAGAGCTCATAAACAATATTTACTAACTGTAACAACCAGTTAAAGTGAGTAAGTAGATAAGTGAGCTGAATGAAATGTCCTCTGCAGGGCTCATCTGAAAAGATTGTCACTAACAAGTTCAATGCCCTCATTCCCCCACATTTCCCAGGCAAGAATAGTGCAGCTTTGTCTCTCTCCTATAATGTTCTCCTCTTAAGACCAATATCTGTTTATTCATCTTCATTTACTCATTATTCATTCACTTTAAAGCGGATACATGCAAATCTGTGGACTTATTTATGTCATTTTATTCTCAATTCCAAAAATAAATTCTCCTAATTTTAATCGTGGTGCCCAAGAGAAAAATATGTATAATGTTACTAAAAATGTTAGATTTGTGGTGAAAAATAGTATAGGTAATCTGAAAACCAATCACATCAGTGATACTAATATCACATACATACTTAGTAACATAAACCAAATTAAAGCCCTTATATCTCTTTCTTTCTATCCAAAAAAGTGAGTTTAATTCATTTTCTCAACAAAGATTTATTTGTCTTCATGTCTATATATAGGATAAGCAAAATAGATATGGTTACTATGCTCTTAGAAACTCAGTTTTGTAGCAAATCACAGAAATGAATACCACAAATAATAACTTATTTCTCAACAAAATTAAAATTTTGAATTAAGAACCAAAAAAGGAAAAAGAAAATATCATTTGATGATAAAAAAAAAAATACAGAGAAATTATCTGAAGATGGAATATACTGACAAAGTTAAAAACCAGTGGTTAGGAGGCATGTAAAATTATTCAGTGCACACTAGATTGTGCTCTTTCATGCTCACCATGCTCTCGGTGTCAGAGGCTCCCACTTGTTTTAACCTACTGGAAACTACTTCCATGCAACTTTAATTCATGCCAACATGATAGAATGTTTAAAGGGATATATTTTACATGGATAAATATTATTTGGAATAATCTTAAAGTAAAAATTAATTATTCTGCAGCCACAAAAGGAGTTAGTATAGAAATCTTGGTCACTGGAGTGAGGAAACTGTCAAAACTCACTCAGGAATCAAAAAGGGTCCTGGCAGGACTTAGATTTCACTATTAAAATGGATGATTTAAGGAGAGTTTAACCAAGGAGTTAGTTACAAATGGAAAGGGGAAGGTATAAGAAAACAGAGGAAGCAGGCAGTACCCCAGGGCTAAGAGCAGTGGGAGTCATTACCTCTTAGGCCTGTAGGGGCAAGGAGAGAACGCAGAGGAGGAGAGAGTGATGTGGAGTGGGTCTCTGACAGAGGCTGTGACCTTCGGTTTGCAGAAGTAGCCAGTACCCAGCAAACCCACAGGGACCCAGGAAAACAAGTTCCCTGACTTTACTGGCCTCCCTCAGAACTCATGCTTGTGCTCCCTGTTAGATGAACATTGGGAAACCAGAAGGAAAGGAGACAATGACATTCATTGCAGTCAGTGTCCTTAGGCACAGAGGTGGGAGAAGCATGCACCTGATTTGGAATAACAAGCAGAAGATATCTAGCAAAGTCCATCACTTTTACTCCTTAACATCCACTTTGATCCTTTGTTCAGACAAGATATTTGTCTCTCCAGAGAGGTCCCGTTAACTACTTATCATGGCCATATTCTTATCTGAAACTTAACTCATGATCCCTCACCAGTTCCTTTTTTCATGTAAGATAGTACTGAAGGAATGAAGGACGAGGAAAAAAGAAATTAATTAACATAAAATAAAGTAGCTACAGTTCCTGTTTCTAAAGCTGGTCACAAGGTCTGTATCAGTAATGATAGCTGCCACTATCCACCTTACCCTATGTGATACTTCAGTTAGACGGAGTTCTTCAGATAGTGAGATGACCCAAATCATTATTCCTGAGGGAATATGAATCTTAGTGATCTCTTTATTGGGTTTTCATGGCTTTCTAGCGACCAGGACAACTGAGCAAGAAAATATACTAGTGAATCCTCTGGGTTCCAAATGTAGTTCTTTTTGTTCTTATTGTGTAGCAACAACCCAATTTACCCCTAGTAACCAGCATGTATATCGCAACCAGGCAAGAATAATGACTCCTTTCTTTGTCTTCTGATTTAGAAACATGCAGAGCCAGGTGGCAGACACAGCTCCCACCAGAGAACACAGCCATGGTTTTGGATAATGGGCACATCATAAGGCCAGTCACACCTCCTTTGCTGGAAGGCTATGTTGGGTGGAATATCATGATAAGGCAGAAATGTAAATAACCAATAGTAATGCTGGCTGAAGTTCTCCAGGCAGGAAAGGCAAAGCCTTTCCTGAAATTTGAGAATATTCTATGAAAACAAAGAACTGATTTAGCCATGAGGGAAGGGCTCAAATCTAATCTACTGGCTACCAGGTAACCAGGTGAACCCTCCAGGAATAATTACCATTATCAGAGCTCAACTTTAGGCTCTCTCGGCAGGTGGGCATTCAACAGTGGTGGAAACAAGAAGAGTCTTGGTGACAGTGTTACTAAGTTTGTAGGGTTTGTTTTCTGATTGAGAGGTAGTCTTATAAGACTAAAGAGATTCCACTTCTCTTTATAGAAAAAGAAAAAGTTAAAGAACTGCTTACCAAGTCTGGTTTAACAAAGGCTCTAAGAAAAATCCAACTTGTCTCCTAAAATACCATACCCAGGCCTTCTAAAGTTTTTCAAAAAAGAAAAGAAAAGAAAAGAAAAAGGTGGTGAATCCCTTATTCAAGTAAAGTCAGTAGACAGGAAAATACACAAAAATTCAGCAGACTCTTTGCCATAGGATTTCTTTCTCTTGAAAATTTTGGAGGTAATGAGTTTTTATTAAAAGAGAAGGTGAGTAGGAGATACTGAGTACTGGATTAGTCACAATCCTCTGACCTCCATTCCAGCATGTGTTTCTGTACTACTTTTTCTATTCAAATTGCGGTCCACGCAGCAGGAGCATTGGCATCACCTGTGATCTTGTTGGCACTGACCACCAGACCCACAAAAACAGAATCTGCAGTTTAACGAGATCTCCAGGTGATACATATATACAACTAAATTTTGAGAACTACTACTGTAGACTCTTTTAATCTCATTTGTAGCTAGAGTTCTTCATATGACCTGCGTTCTGCCAAGCAGATACACCTGTATGTGCACAAGTCTTAGAGTGATAAAAATGAATAACCTCAAATAGCAGTAGTTTTCAAACTTTAGCCTGCATCAGAAACGCAAATCATCAGGCCTTACCCAGAGAGCATCTGATTCAATAGGTCTGGGGTGGGGTCTGAGAATTTGCATTTCTAACAAGCTATCAAGTGATGTTGATGCTGCTGCCAGGAACCACACTTTGAAAACCACTCTCAACCAGCATAGTAGCAGGTGTGTTTGGTTCTTCTGAGGCCAGAAGTGGCTGGAACACTTGCCCAATTCAACATCTTCCTGATCGTGGCAGAGGCATTGGGTTTCAAGGCCAATGGTAACAGCAGCTTCCTTAGTGAGCCAGTTTTCAGTGTGATTCTGGGCATTGTTCCCAGAAACTCAGCCTAGAGTCTGTACTTTTAGCTCTCCCAATAATTCTGTGAACTATCATAAATTCCTTTCCAAGTAAACTTGCTAGGTCACATTTGGTTGCCTACACTTAAGAACCCTGGCCAATGGAAGTCTTACCTATGCTTAACAAAGGAATTTTAGGGATTGTATTTATTGTTCACTTCTTAGTCCATTCAGGCTGCAATAACAAAATATTGCAGACTGGGCAGCTTATAAACAACAGATATTTCTCACAAGTCTTAATGTAGCAAGTCCAATATCAGAGTGCCAGAACGATCAGGTGAGGGCTCTATTCCAGGTAAGAATTCTCATTTTATCTTCATGTGGCAGAAGGGGCACACAAGCATTCTGAGCCTCTTTAAAAAGGCACTAAGCTTATTAATGAAGGCTCTGCCCTCATGACCTAATCATCTTCCAAAGACCCTACCTCCTAAAACCATCACCTTGGGGGCTAGAATTTCAACATATGAATTTGCCATAACACCTGGGTAGGTCAGCAGATAGAAAGAACAAGGCTTAATCAAAATAATATATAAAAATAGTGTCTCCTGTGTCAGATATTTTAGGAAACTAATCAAAGTAGCAGGTGATGAATGGAGCATGGGTCCAGAACAGGTGAGAAACACTCAGCGTCTGGCATTATTAAGAGGGCCTAAACTCTATATCTGAGGCATTTACAGAACCTGCATTATGTAAATCTTAACATGGTGATTAACAAAGATCACATTTTTAATATCCATTGAGAACTAACCTCTACTGAGTATGCAAACCATACCACAAAGCAGCAATAAAAGGCCTGACTTTTCTGATCATGCATAAACATACATTTAAAATAATCTTAATAATCTTTCACAGGAAATGGAGCTAATTATATGTACTAAATATACCTTTTCTTAGAAGCAGGGCTTGCTCCTGAGTTACCTGGTACCGTTGTACAGCGCTGGTGTCACCAACATGGCCTGTTGATGGTTTGCTGAGGCAAAGCTGAGTTTGTTGCTTATCATGTAAGGGAAAACTCCACCCTGACAGCGCTTTGGCAGTGTCTCAGATAGGCAAGATCAGAATTTACTGAGAACTGAAGTTTGGTTTAAGGTGGTCTTTCAACTTAGGGGTGGGGTTGGAGATGGGGGATTGATTAGGATTGAGTAAGGACCATGAAACAGCAAGGCAAGGATTTTCCAGGCAAGGGGTTCAAGGCATTTGAGGGTACAAATTGCCTAGTGAAGCTTTCCATTGAAGAGCTAAAACCATTAGCCTTGGCAAGAGTTTCATTAAAAAATTAAGTTATGTTAATATAGACAGTATACTCTGGATAAAAGTAGTTTCAGTTTTCAATGTCCAAGCTTTGTGTGTGTGTGTGTTGCAGGGGGTGGTTAAATTATTTTGGTTCTCATATTCTATTAGAAAGTGAAATTCTTTAGGGAAAGATTGAGGTAAGGGGGGGGTCAAATTTTAGTGGAAAAGGAAATTTAACTTTAAGTGGTAAACACACAATACAATATACATATGATATTTTATTAAATTGTACATTTGAAACCTATTTGATTTTATTAACCAATGTCACTCCAATAATTTTAATTTGAAAAAATGTTAAGTAGGAAGGAAGGAAGGAAGGAAGGAAGGAAGGAAGGAAGGAAGGAAGGGAGGGTGTGAGGGTTTTCTGTAGTCTCACAGATGTCCTCAAGGCTTTAGTTAGAATTGGGGCTACCAAATATTTTCTCATGAGACAAAGAGCTTCTTAAATGTAATATGAAGCCAACAAACAGGGAAGATTCTAGTAGTCATTGAAAGAATAAGTTGCTACAGTGTAAATCATACAATTTCAATTTGAAAGAGGGATGATAATCCCACTAAAAATAATAGTTTGGAGGGCCCCCAAGTTTCAGACACTCAGACAAACAAAGCTTGTAACAGGATTATTGTTTGTCTCAGCTGAACTCAACATAAGGCAAATCAATATGGAGAATAGATGCCCTCTTTCCCCAAACGCTGTGTGCTGACATACATTTATGATTCACATCAGCCTCAGGGAGAATCAGAGAAATCTTGAAATTGACTGGATTTAAATTTGAAATCACTGAGAAACCACTAAAAATATGAGTAACTAAACAAAGTTTTTTTCTTTGGACCGAAAAGGGAGCTAACGATTAAGTTTAGTTATGAA
This sequence comes from Pteropus alecto, assembly GCF_000325575.1. Classification (NCBI taxonomy): domain Eukaryota; kingdom Metazoa; phylum Chordata; class Mammalia; order Chiroptera; family Pteropodidae; genus Pteropus; species Pteropus alecto. The sequence goes on from NW_006442484.1 coordinate 24,237,382, forward strand.
AGATAAAGAAAGTAATATTTTTGCATCTCTGGTTCATGCAATTTTTACGTTGCTACACAAATATATATATTTTTCCCTCCAATAAAAGGATTAGGCTCCAAAAATCCCTGTGCCAGCAGAATTCACATTTCCAAAACAAATAATCCTTTAAAGGAAAAATAAGTTTGGGCCACCAAGGTTGAATGAAGTTATGAAAGTTATTATAAATAGACTTTTTTTCATTTTTGAAAGCTAAACAATGAAGACAGCATACTAAAATCTCTTCCCAGAATTTTTAACAACATACCTGTATATTCATTTTGCTTTAGGGCAGAAAATATACTTCTCTCTGCCCTATACGCATTGTACTCCACGTAATGTTACGTGCCTTTCTGGGTAGACGATGACACATTGACTCCTGCCTCCTGGGTCACTTGGCGGCTCCACATACATTACAGTAACTTGGCTGGAAAAAGCCGTAGGCAACTTTTGTTTGGGCAACTAGGCATACCAAATAGGTACCTCTTAGGCCTTCATTCTACCCACTCAAGGAACTTCAGCTCTGCTCACAGCAGTTCCGGGCTGGAACACATGCACCTCTCTGCCTTCCAGCCAATGGAAGCATTTCTAACTGCCTTAATTTCTCCCAAAGCTGCATTTTAAAAAGCTATCTCCTGCTCTGCCACCTGCTTTACCTCTTTTTTTTTTTCCTACAAATTCCCAAGTCCTTACTCCCTCTTTTCCAAACTATCTCCAACAGGTGTGCATCTAATCAAAGTAAGAGTCTCCTGATTGTGGAAAAGTATACAAAAGTAAATCCATATATGTACAATTTCATGAAAGGGAAATTTCATTTGCTAAGAGCTTTTTGTAAATGAAATTATGTGTGAAAACTGCTACAGTAGTTCTGTGGACAAAGTGCTAGAGAAGCACTTGAAATAACTTTGAAACTTAAGCACCAGGCAGCTGGAGTCAAGACATATTCATTGCAAAAGGAACCTGTGCCAGAATTCACATTTCCAAATAAGTCTTTGAGGAATAAATAAGATTGGACAACCAAGGTTGTGAGTGAAACCATGAAAGTTATTATAACTTTCCGTAGAAACTGGCCCTTTGCCTATAAATCTGCTGATAAGAAAACCACAGTTAGATTAACATGTTTCATTTATTGATCCATTTATTCAGCAAATATTATTAAGCAGCTAATATGTACTTACATCTGTGTTGAACACTGGGACTACAACGACAAGCAAATATAAACTCTGACCCTGCATTCATGATTCTTGGAGTCTAGTTTCCCCATGCAATGGTTGATTTTTGCCAACAGAAAGCAGCAGTCCCCCAAGGAGGTCAAAACAAAACAAAACAAAACATAACAAAACTATCTTTCTTCAATTTGCTGTGCCTTTAAAACTGAATAATCAAGTCTAAAATAAGATCCAAAATCTGTTCTCATGGTCATTTAACATTTTATAAATTATTCCATATTTTTTCCTGAACACTCTTTTGTTGATATTTTAAGATCCAATCTTTAATCCATTTTCCTCTTTCAGAAGTTTGATACAGTAAAATACCATTAGACTGCATTCTTTCCACCGATAAAATCTAAATGTGTTGCTGTAATAGGAAGGTCACAATCCTACCATTTTGATAGCATTCATGACTGATTCCACCTATGATGTGGAGAAGATCATATTTCGTCTTCATTGCAACTGGTTCATTCATCGATTTATACATGTATGCATTCATGCAGAAATGCATTTCAACAAATATTTAATGAGCAACTACTATATGCCTGCCATTGAACTGAGCCAAGAGGACACATAAAATAATAATGCATAGGCTCTGCCAAATAATTATTTGACTACCACTATTATCAATAATAATAATTCAATATCAGTGCTATAAAGTATGAACTAATTACTTTTGGCAGAATGATTGACCTGTTCTGCCAAATTTGATTCATCAAGATTTTACAGAAGAGGTGATATTTGATCTAGTCTTCAATAAATGCATAACATTTTGCCCTAAAATATAATATTTATCTTCAAAACAGGATCTTCTAGGATGAGTAGTTCCCATATTCTGAAGCATTGCATTTGTTTGTCAGTAGTCTTAGTTCTACCTTTCCTTTGACCTAAGCACTCACCAGCAATAACATGTTTTTTAATTTGAATAGTCTGTTTTAAACACCCCAATTTTTCCTTGAGAATGAACAGCCTACAGGTATTACTGATTGAACTATTCTATGAATGCTTTTCAGTGAGTAGATTCTGCACAAAGTTAACCAAGTCAGATCTTACAATGTTATCTCATGCTGCCCAGAGTGTCAGTGGTGTTTTTTGATAGGTAGCACTTCTGAAAGTAAATCACATAGAGGTCTAACCAACAATTGTTCCATTAACAAAGCTAGTATATCATTGCCCTAACTCTTATTCTAAGGAAACAGCTGCACTACTAGTTAGCGTTTACAACAGAGAATTCAGTCTTAATCTGGATACTTAACACATAACCATGGTAACTTAGCTTCAAAATTGAGAACTGACATTGAGGAACAATGGAGTGTTTACCTTTGGAGGACTAGACTGGGCAATTCTAAGCCATGGGCCTATTGGAGGGATAGTTTCTCCAGGAAATTAACCCTATAGAATTGGTTTTTTCACTCTCACAATATGATTTTACAAGTAGGCTGAAAAGCCACCTGCATCTGGCAGCTAGGCTGGTAGGGTCCTGAACAGTGGAAAATGGACAAGAGGATAGAAAAATCCAATGAGACTGGCAGAGTGAACTTCCCCCCAAAAAAGACTTGATAATATCCTGACCTCCATCAGGTGGTCTCATTAAAATTGGGTCATCATTGTGGGAACCCGAAGTCCACTGAGGCTTGCCCCATCAAAGAGTAACATGCTTCTTCGTTTCCTTTATCTGTGTATCATAAATTGTAGCCTTTATCTACAATGAAGGACTTATATTTTTTGCAGGACTTATATTCATGAGCACTTCTCCAAGGATGACAATCAGCCTGTGACAACTGCACAGGCTATTATCTGGTGTGTTAAATAATTGTAGTTGATTTTAATGTAAAATGGTTGTACACCATTAGCTTCCAATGCACCCACTCTCCAAATCTCCAAAATATGTATGAAGACAGTCCCTCTAAAAGGGCAAAAATCTTCAACACTGAAAACAATGACTTATGGGCAACTCAATGACAAAATCTTAGAGAAATACAAATTGAGCATAGAGAAAATAGGCTTGCATTGAGAAATCCTACTCAAATTTTATCTTATAAAAAAAGACTATCTGTAAAAAGGAGGAAAGTGAATTATATACTTTTTGCACCATTATTGTGTCAGCCAATGTAAGTAAGATTTAAAAACAAAACGACAAAATAAAAAAATGGAGTCACCACTTCTCTACCACACCGCTTTCTTGGGTGACAAGATTGCTGTTCCTGTAACACACCCTTATACCCTACTACCTTTCCAAATCCTTTTCAGGAAAGCAACTCACAGAAAATAATTGGAAAGGAAAGGTGAGAGGAATGTCAATGCTCGTTAAACCTTCCGATTCCCAGAAGTAAGGGTTACACACAGACAAAAAGAACTCTGAAAAAAGTACATGCTTATAGTAAAAAAATTCAATTTCCTTTATATCTAGTGGCAAAAAGTGCTGCGGCATGTGGTCTACCTAATGAAGAAAAATAAAGGGTTTTAGTGAACAGCTAACAGTCTCTGTCTCATAACAGCCCTACTGGATTAATTCCAGGCAGATATTGAAATGTTCTCAGGAGCTGGTACATGGCCCTACCCTCCTACTATAGACCTATGAAAGGAATTTGTTCATTGTTGAAGACCATGACTAGCAGTTTGACTGCCTGGGATAGTATCAAGTTTAAAGTATCAGAACAGTGTTCTTAAAACATAGGCCTAGCGCCCTCTTTTTCTGACAATTAGTTTATAGAATCTCCTTTACTGCCCTGAAATTAAATTCATACATGATATGAACTATTTACACAATTTCCAAACACATTAATATAACACCTTAACTATAATATAAAGCAAAAAGAATAGAAAGGTAATTTAGAATAAAATTATATGTATTTCTAAATGAAAATGCTCAGGTGTAATCACAAGAAGCCATATGAAGTAGTCAGATGTTTGTGTCTATACTTAGAATCAGCATAAATGTGACAACTACAAATGGAGTCAGGTACAGGTGTGTTGCATTGGCAACTCAAATACCACAAATGGCATTGCCATTGGTGATGTGATTTTCTGAAACGTGAGCAACTCTTGATAGAGTTCTAACAAAAAATATTACAATCTTTTCTCAATTTGCAATGTGGCTGCATTCCTAGAAATCTCAGGGTACATTAAAATCATGCAAAAATATCTTGCTTTTATATGTAAAATGGATTTAGGTTTTAGGTTCAAATAATTATAAGTAGATTTTTTTCACCTGCATGAATGTCTAGAGGTATATTTGAAAGTCATGTGGATGCAGAACTGTGCTTCATTTCATGGGCTGTCCTGCACAATGCATGAGGCAGGACATCTTAAATCACAATCACACACTCTTGGTAATGCCAATAAACATCACAGCAAGCAAAGATGCACCCACAAATTTTAAAACTGTCCCAGGGCACGGTACTTTCCTGTTAAGAATTACTCAAAAAGGAAAGTGAATGTGGTTAGTGCACAGGAAGCAGAAGGCAGTGGTGGAAAATGAGTCAGAGTGGTAGGGAGGGAGGGGCAAGATTATGTTGCTCTTGTTTTTAAGTATGACGGAAAATTATTGGAAGATTTTTAGAAGGAACAACTTGATTTAATATATGATTTTAAAAAATCACTCGGTTTTACTGTATACAGAATGGATTATTATGTCATAAGACTAGAAGAATTTACAGATCAATAAGAATCCATTGCAAGTAGACTGGGGAAGAAGATAATGCCTTGTACTAGGGTGGTAGAGATTGATATTGGGAAACTGGTGTATTCAGGATTTATTTTTGAAGTGACAAGAGAACTAACTGACAATATCAGATGTGGGTGGTGAGGCAAAGAGAAATCAAGACTGTTTCATAGATTTTTTGGCAACCAGGAAAATGGTGAACATTTTTTGAGATAGAAAACATGAGTGAATGAAGAGGTTTTGGTGAAAAAGAAAAAAAAGTAGTTTTGTTTTTGTTTTACACATGTTGAAATGCCTACTAGATATGCAAGTGAAAATGTCAAGTAGGCAGACAGTTATGTATATTGGTCTGGAGTTCAGTGAAGTAGTAAAAGGTATTGAATGAGTTAAGTTAGAGAAAATACTCAGATGGATCAAACTGGCACAACCACAATATGAGCTATTAGAGGACACTGAAGAGTAACAGTTGAGGCCGGAAAACATGGTATTACTAAAATCAAGAGAAGAAAACTGATTTAAGAAGACAGATCTTCGTTGAATTATGCTGAAAGGCTGAAGATGATGAAGGCTGAGAAGTGATCTTTGGTATCGGCATCCTATGGATTATTGGGAGTTTCATAATAACACTCTGTGTGGTGATGACATGAACTCTATTGGATTATGTTAAGGAGGAAAATGGCAGGAGGGGGTAGACTCAGGAAGTAGAAGCTAGAAATACATACAACTCTCAAAAAGTTTTGGTGTGAAACAGAGAAGGCAAATAAAGTAAAATTAGAGGAAAATGCAGAAACTTTTTTTTAAGGGAGGAGACATTTGAAAAAGTTTTGGTGCTGATAGGAATCAGTCAGTAGAGTGGAAATGATGTTTATTGAAAAAGGGCAAGATATATAAATTACTGAAAAATAAGAATTTAATGAAAATCTAAATTTAGTTAGGGTTGAGAAGTGGGATGAAGCATCTTAGATGCTGTTAGTGGTCTGCTCACAGCATCTTTGCACTCACCTCAACATACTGAAAGCTGATTACTGGGGAAAACCTGCAACTCTGCCTAAGAATTACTTCTCTGCACACAGTGACAAGATTGGCCCACATAGAAGGCAAACTGAAAGAACAGAGTTGATGCCGCCCAAGCAGTTTGCAACCACCGATAGGTGAAGAATTTGCAGATAAATACATCAGCTTCTTCACCACTGAGTTAGGATGGCACTGAGTTATGTTGTACACTATCTCCCAGGGATTCCCTGGCAGGATTAACTTCTGGTGCCTACCATGGTAACTTTCTTGTAACACAAATTTTATTAACTCCTGCCCTGTTTTATCTACTTCCCTGTCAGTGTTTCTTGGGACGACCTCTCAAATTATTTGTAATTACATGCTTGTCTTAAGTCCTTTTTCTAAAAGAATATAAGCCAAGCAAGACCCAAAAGGGTAGAATATCAAATCAACATACATAAATGATTTCAACTTTGATAAATTACATCATTTGGAGAAGGCTTATATAATGCAACTAAATTGTTAATATTTGTTTGGGGTGGTAGGTAAATCAGGAGGATCTTTTGCATTGCATGTGGCAGGAAATTCAGCCCAAAGTACTTCTATAAGAAATAATATTTTTGACTTACATATCCAAAAAAGTGAATGGGGATGGGCATGGTTTGACTCAGGATTCAACTAATGTCCTCAAAACTCAGTCTATCTCCTTATTTCAACCAAATTATTGAATTTGAGGTCAGTCAAAAAGTGATAAGGTAGGACAATAGCTCCAGTCCCTACATTCTCTCAATATTGAGAACCATGGGAAAAAAAATGAGTCTACTTTCTTGATAGTACAAATAGAAGTGCCAGAGTTGAAACTCATTAGGCCTGCTAGGCAGACTTGAAACACGTGTTTTCACATCTGTGTAGTAATCACTGTGGCCATGGGGATGAAACGTCCTCATGACTTCAGCTCCAGTAGTCCAGGTGGACTCCCATCCTTCCCTCCACAAAGGGTAGGTGACTAACACTGGTCAGCAGATTCTTCATTATGGAGGGCAACCGATGAGATTGGCATATCCAGGTGTCCCTCACTTCCACATTAAATCAGTCACCCAACTCTGTGTTCTCTATATTTTAGACATTTGTTCTTTACTCTCTAACTCAAATGCCTATACCCCAGTCCAAGTCAGTGGCCTCTCTCACATGGATTAGTCAGTAGTGGAGATTCATCCTCTCTTACCAACCCACATTCATTCTTCACAAAACACCCAGAGACTTCATTCTAAATCACAAAATTTATCATGTAACTTTCTTTCTTTAGATGCCTTTAATACTTCCATTACCCTTAAGATAGAATCTTTTACATAACCAGTGTGCATCCTTACTACCTCTTCAACTTATCTTGTGCTGGTCAATTATCCATGCTCTTACTATGCTGGATCACCTTTGCCTCTTTAAACATGCTCTACTCTTTTCTACCACAGGGCCTTTTCATGGGCTATATTCCCTGTTTGGAAATCTTTTCTTCCCCCTATTTCCACCTTCTTCACCAGCTAACTTTTAGTTCTCACTTTAGGTATTTCTTCACCAACAAGTCCTCACTGATATTGCCTGTTCCTGTGCCCTTGCCCTACAACAGGTAGTCTGCCCTAGCATTCCATAGCATTCTGTATTTCTTTCTAGCACTACCTACACTTGAGACAACTTAGCCTCTTCCTCCACTAGACATTTAATTTCCTCCACTAGACTACAAACTTAATGATGACAGGGACTGTATCTGCAGCCTCTAACAGTAGAAACTCGATATTTGAATAAATAAGTTAAAGAATTAATGAAACCCCTGCTTTTTCATGTGTTATTGAAACTGAGATCCCAGAAAATCTGTCTATAAAACTGAGATAGTATTATATAACATATGCTTACAATTATTCAAAAATTGTAAGAAAGTACAATAAAAATATCAAAAGGGAACATTGCAAAATGTTCAGAGTGGCTTTCTTGGATTGTATCAGGAGGAGGGTGAGTGAGAGACCAGTAATTGTTTTCCACTTTTCCATATTTTGAGAATAATCTAAATGACCAAATGTTATGTTGATATTGAAAACATTTTTTAAATGATAGAGAATTATCTTCATTATTTATGAAGAAAAAATGCACACTTAAGTAAAAATTTCAGAGCTTAATTCTTATAATTCCCAGCTGGCACTCTCAGAGAGATTATCTGACTCTGGTTTTCAGACATTTTTAGTATTTGAAACTTTTATTTTCAACCGAAATCTTAAAATGAAACCTGATGCATATAAGAGTTACAAAGTTTTCTGGTTGAAGCAGGATGAGAAATAAAGGCCAGCTACTGAGACTCTACACTCTGGCCTCTGCCCCGACCTACCCTCCCAGAGCAGCTTTGAAAGATGCCCACAGAATCTAGGCACACTGTTTGAAAACCATGGATCTCTCTCAAACGTAACAAGGAAAACAAATCCAAGCTCCATAATCTACCAAGTGAAGCCCAAAGTAGATTTCTATCCCTCAAATACCTGAAAAGATTGTGCATCTATGTAGGTCTATATTTTTTTTTTATGTAAATGTCTTAAAAAATATCTAATGACATTTAAAAAGTCTAATGGATAGGACCTTTTGATAATGGGAAAGATGATTTATTTTTATTTTTAATATGTTTTTAAAGTTTCTCTTCCTTTTTCTTTTCTCTTCCATTCCCTCCTAGAACAATTCGTGTATAAAACCATGAAGTTGGAATGAGCATGGTAAATGCCCTCCCCAGGATGGAGGGGATATAGCCTAAAGCCAGATATAAAAGCCCAGGTGGGTTGGGAAGGCGCCTGTGAAAGGGGCAGTGGCAGAAGTGGTCTGGCATCTGGGAATCAGAGCTCAGTAGTATAAGAACATTCACTTTTGGGGTGGCAGGCTCAAAGCCCAGGCAAAGTAAGAGGGCATTTGTGAAGGCTTGGGGCATGGCAGCAATTGGAAATTGGTTACATAGAGCTTGACTGAATATGTAAATATATCAAAGACAATGGAAACCATATTTTGCACCGTTAGAGAACTACAAATGTTGATATGGAAAAACCTAGAATGAACCCTAGGGTTCTACAGAAAAACTGGGGCTGTTGGTATGAAATCATGATTTCCAAAGTATGTAGATAGATATTTATATAAGTAAAGAGACAGATATATTAACATGTTAATATATAAAGAAATAAATACAGATCAGAGGGCATGAGAACAGTGACACTCCAAGAGCAATGAGCACACAGAACTAGTTTTCTAAGTCCTATTCACTAGTAAATGGAACCAGCTTTCTTGGAAAAATGGCTGATTCCAGGACTAGGGCAAAAAAGTACCAATCACTTTGGAACATTTTGTACCTGAAAGAAAGAAAGGAGGGGAGTGTGCAAAAACAAATGGTGATATGTTGAAAAGTCACAGACATAGGGTTGAAGGGGCTCCCACTGGACAAATCTGCAACAATTCAAACATCAAAATAAATAACATTTACAAATTATAACCAATTGAATAAAAAACAGTAAACCTATACTGATATAAGTAAATGAATGAATAAATTGAAAGTATGATGGGGTAAAGAATGAATGTATGAATAACAAGCTTTATGAAGAACAGAGTATATGCATAGTTTCTAAGTATCTCCACAACAAATAATTATTAATTACAAAGTGGAAAAGAGTAAAATTACTGTGGAGAAGCCCAGAGTGCTTCTCAAGTGATTAAAATAATAGCATCAGTAACAGAAGAAATAAAAATTATATATACCTAATAGGATACAATGAGAAGAAGATAGCGTCATTGCTGTGACAGTCCTGCCAAATATACACAACTTGATTCTATTCATGAGGAAACATCAGACAGACCCAAAATGAGGGACAGTCTACAAAATAATATTTAAAAGTGCCAAGGCCCTGAAAGTCAAGGAAAGACAAAGTAACTGTTTCATACTAAAGGGAACTAATGATTCATGACAACTAAATATGAGATGTCATTCTGAACTTCTCCCTCTAAACCTAAGGTGCCTAATACTCCCTACTGCTAGGTTCAGTCCCATCTTTCATATAGACTAGTTTTGTCCCTTGGCAAGGAGAATATAAGAAACTTGATTTTCCACTTGAAAAGTTTTCACATCCATCTTCAAGGTGTTGGGAGTGTGCATTCTTGTTCCCTTGACCTGCTATCTGGAAACTGGTTTCAGGTCTGTTTTGCCCTAGCTACCTTAACTAATTCCTTGGCATTCGGTTGATCTTTAATTTTTTTACTCATTCAATCAACAAAAGAGTAAGTACTAACTATATGCCAGACACCATCCTAGACAAGATAATGATATAGCCAAAACTCTTCTTGCAAACTCGAAACTGTAACTTACAGGACTAATAATCTTACAGGAAAAGCTCATTTTTAAGGTTAGAAGCATTACTCTTCACACACACACACACACACACACACACACACACACAAGTTAGGGGTTGGAAGCTAATAAAGAAAAAGGCTCATGGATTGTTATATTCTGATGCCATTCCCATTTAAATGAACAGCACAGTTCTGGAAAATATATGACCAGTACCTGGCCTATTAAATTGCTGTGACTCATCCCGAAAGCATCCTATTTGGCTTATAATGCTTCTGAATCAATTCTATTAAAAATATCATTAACGTTTGCTTACATCATTTACATAATATGAAGGGACTAAATTAAAAGAGTTGGGAACAAACAGTCTATCTCGAGGCCTATATTTAGTGCTATTATGTGCCCCACAATTTCTAGCTCTTACTGCAACATCCTCTCTGATAAAAGTAAACAGGTAGGAGGAGCTGTCACCCCAGGGCCCCTTAAAGTATCTAAAGCTAATGCTTAATGACTTGTCTCATCCTTAAATGTTGTCATTTGTAAGCAACATACCTATACTTCTGAATGACTTACAGACATACACATCCTGCCCCAGACAGAACTGCTCCTGCAGAATCACAGGACTATTTTACTACAGATTCATGCTTTGGGTTCCAAAGCCCTCAAGAAAATTCCTCAGCCAGTACATGGCCTAAAGCTGATTTTATATTGTACATTAAACATTTTAATTAAAAATTATTTTAATTTCATTTTAAAAATTACAGTCACATAGATAGTTAAAATATAAGATCTGGACAATGTTGTCCAAGTTAGCTACACTATTATTCCACCCAGACTTCGCTTCTATCTGAGCCCCATAGTTACCACTGATCTATTTAGACCATATTTCTGAAGCGGTAGGTTTCTGGTTTTACCTAGTTAACCAAACACCCACCTTTGCAACCTTATTTCTTTGCATATATTAAATCCCTGGCTCCTATAGCCTAATCTACTTTAAAAACCAGTCAACCAAACTTGATACTTGCCTGTTTAGTCTGCTGCAATAAATCATACATAAAACAAGTCAGAGAATGTTCTAGTCCCTAATCAAATGAGCTAGGAAATGATAGAAACTTCTATTCTTTACTAAGTGCCTGGCATTTTCAAAATATTGTAATGTCCTCTCCTGGTAATACCTCATGTATTTATTCCTACATATGGTGAGAGTGAATGTATTGTTACAGACTCATAGCACTGAAGGAGAAACAAACACAAATGGCTGATGTTAACCCTTATGGCTTCTAGACTTCATATTTAATACATCGTTTCACATTGCTTTGAGAATAGGGTTTAGGAAGAGAGAATATTTTAACCTAAATGTAGACAAAGAGATCATTTATATTCAATCATAAAACTCCAGAAGGGACACTCAAAAATGAACAGGTTTATCCTACTGCCTTCAAAATAGTGCATCATCATCACCCAAACCAAGAAGACCATGAAACTATGTCCCCTCCAACTCCCCATCTTCACAGCTTTTGTTATGCTTGACTCTCTCAGGATGTTAGGGAAGTGTTAGACATGTGCATAGTATTTCCTCAATGTGTCTGTCTATACTCAATGTGTCTACTTCCCTGGTAGACGGTGAACTCTTCAAGGACAGGGAATAGGTCTGTCTGATTTCTCTGTTGTAAGCCTTGTACATGACGAGTGCCCGGGTGGCACTCAACAAATACTTTTAAATGACTGATTGAATTTAAAAAAAAAAAACCTTAGGAAGGGTATAGGTTAAGCTTTAACACCTTGGAGATTCATATGTATGCCCTATAAAAATAATCCCATAATTTAAATCAAACTCTCTCATTTTACTAAAAATCAAAAGCAACTGGTGAAACTCTTTTCCATAAAAAAAAAAAAAAAAAAAGTATGCATTTGGACATGCCAGTTAAGAGCTAGGTATAGATAACCGTGATCCAAGTAGGGAGCTAAGTCAAGACTGGGGTACAGATTCTGAAAACCTTCATGTAACTCTGGTTCACCATTTTAATGTGTACCTTCCAGAGGACCCTACTGAGAGACTGATGAGTTCTTCCTCCTTTGAAAAGTCATGACTTCAATTTTTTGTCTCTTTAACTCCATGAAACTCCCTACACTGCTTTTCAGAGACTTTCTGGTCTGTTTCTTAAACTCTTGCTCTGCCAAGTTTAAAAATTCCACAAAAACACTCAGGGGAGAATCTAAAAATGTTGAATTGATTTCTCCGTATCTCGCCTCTCTCCAGGAGCTTGGTCTCTCAAGTCCTGGCAGCCTTCATACCCCTGAACTTCAATTTTTCTCTGTCTTGCATTGTGAAATTATCAGAAATTCTGCTGGGTTCTTCGACTCTCAGCTGTACCCCTCTGAAGTCTTAGTCTCTCCCTACAGGCCAAAAATTGGTAAATATCCCTCAGAGGAAAGCAGCTCACACAGTATCAGCTCATGTCTCTGTAATTACCTTCTTTTCTAGTAACTTGGCCCCTCAATTGTTCAAATTCTTCAAACAGATCATTTATATATTTTGTCCAACTTTTCTGTCATTCTCAGTGGGAATGCTGTTCTGCCATAATCTGATACATCATGCACTTTGGAATCTTTTTTGATGATCTTCTTTTTATCTGAAAATTCATCATAGCTTAAAAGAATGAATTTAATGAGTTCGTAAAGGAAGTCTTAACTCCTATTCCTATGTTTCTATGGCATCTTATTATCTTACTTGATATGATTTGAATAGAGTGGAAAGGAGTTACCTGCCTCAAAGTGCTTCTGTCACACATACCTCTTACTTAAGATCCAACTGTAAGAAAGATGTTTGGGACAATGTCTCTGCTAATATACAAATATCTCTAGAAGATTGAGGTCATTAATACTGATGATAATGGAGATCAGATGGGAAGAAGATAGAGGAAAAACATGAGATTGAGCCCTGTTAATGAGAGAATAACCAAAGCCAGATTCAAGCTACAGGGTACACAGGAAAAGGGAAAGAAAACACAATGTGGGGAAAATACTGTGAGAGGATGAAGCTTTCCTACATCACATCTTTCCCAGGATTGGCTCTAATCTGTACTACACCAAGTGCCATGTCCACTAAGGGTAGATACTCTTGCCAGGGGCTGAGATGCAGCAATACTTGTCTGTCTTCCTTGCAAAGGGTGTGCAGCCTAGCTAGGCCTGAGCTGGTCACAACTTTTCTATTTTTTTTCTTACTAGAGGAATGTTTTCATTGATCCAGTATGTTAAGATTTATAATATATATTTTAACAGTCAAGAAACCCATGATAAAGCCTTGTGCTTGTATAGAAAAAAAGTAAAAACTATGATAGAAATAAGACTTTTGATCCTTATGTGCTTGTGCTATGAGTAAAATATGCTAAATCAAACCATTTCTGTGTGCCCAAGTTTGGAATTAGGTTTGGTATAGTCTAAATCAAGTTCTGTTACTCATTATGAAATGGGTGTATTTCCTCTTATCCAGGAAGCAGGAGCTGGTCTGTATCAAGATGTTTCATACAGAGACAGAAAAACCACAAATCAGTGTATGCAGTCGGTGTTTGACATTCTACTAGCATGCTATAGCTGCTTCCAGCTCTGCCGGAGTAAAGCACTGACACCTGTTATTCAATAAAGTCTATGTGGGGGCCATGAGGAGAAAGCCACCTAACTAAACTGCTGCAAATAGTGTTTTATTTATTTTTTCCGAAGTGAATGAAACTGGTTGCAACCTCTGCCAGCTTCAGGCCCTCATGGCCAAATTGCCCCAAAACCAAAAGACAGCACATATATTTCAAAGATTCACAGATGGAAAGAAACAAACAAAAACACTTCTATCAGCAATACAGCAATGACTGATTTCAAATTGGAGATGGGATAAGAAATAATCTTTATTAATCTCCTACTACATACTTGCTAGGTTCAGAGCTTATTTACATTAAAACATTTAACTTTCACGTTATTCCTATGCTAGGTGGGATAATACCTTTAAAAAAGATATTGGAGGCTCTAGACAATTAGATCACTTATCCAAGATGATCCCATTAATGAGGGGGTAGATCTGAGATTTAAACCTGGATAGTTCTTATTTCAAAGCTCACATGCTTTCCATTACTTATGATGCTGAAATATCCACCTGTACCATACTGTCTTTTGGATTTTATGAAGACCATACAACTGTGATAGGCCCAATTCAATGTGTTTTAAAATCACGTGGAGGCATGTGTTCCTTATATTTCACAGAGAGACAGCTCAAGATATAAATTAAGGTCTAAGCATGTACTTGCCAGCGCCCTGATAATATCATACTGGTATAAACTGACATAGTGGTGGGCCTTCTCAAGTCAAGTTCTGTCAAATCCAATCACTTAATTAAAGCCCTGGGTATGATGAGAATTTCAATAGCAGGGCACTCTAGGAGCATTCTATAATCTAAAGCAAATACAGAAATAAAACTACTAGAGAGAACCTATCAAAGCCATAATACATCTATTACCACAGCTGTTTCTCCCCAGACACTCGGCTCCCTCCTGAGCCTATTATTAAGTGCAAATGACCAGGCTCAGTGACTGTTATTTTTAAAAACATTACTTATCGTGCATTGTGTTCTGAAACTTGTTGACTTATTTTAATTTGCATAATTATAGTCATTTTCTCCTATGTCAATGCTGTAGGATTATATTAGGATTTTGCCTTTTATTTAAAGAAATATACAGGTTCAAAAGCAAGTTGACGTTATATCATTTCTGACCCTTTCAAGCAATTGAGATGCTGCAATAATGGAAAGATACATTTTGCTCAGTTCACTCTTGGTTCATGATTGAAAAGGCTGGCGTAGGTATGAGAGACCAAAAAAGAGAGTAACAAAAGGGATTAGGATAGTAGAAGAATATAGAAAAGAAGAGCTCCTTCTTTGTAGAGCTTCTTCAGAGTGTATATCAGTCTTTATTACATTTGCTTTTTTTAGCAATTCAGAGAATTTGGCCACATCAACCTTATTTTATGGATAACATACTTATGAATTATCACTCATCTAGTTTGCCTTAGAATAAGGTCTAAACTCTAGGCCTCTCAATTCTTAGTCTGATCATGTTTTAGTCCATGGAATAAGAACCTTGTCCAAGAATATTTGCTCAGTGAATTATTTAGAGGCTCCCAGACTATTAGTTATCTACCTATAGGTTGTACAATAAATCAGGAAGCTTTCCCTTGTGTTGTCTATTTTTATATTTTAAGAAAATTATCTAAACTTATGTGCCATATATTTTTGCTGCTTAAATTTTTCTCACCCAGTTATTTCCACAAGCACTCCCAAGTCCTTCTGGTATGTCTTGAAATTCGAAAGATAACAGACTTCTGATCGAATCAAGAAAGTAGGATTCTGGACGTGCCCATCAATCTCATATTCAAAGCTGACCAAGAAAAACACAGACATGTTGGCATAAAATCCAAGACACCCACTTCCAATTCCAAAGGGTGGATGAAGGTAGAAACGTGTGACCTTAGAATGTACATATTGGTATTCTGTTCTCCTATCTGTCCTTCTTTCTAAAGTTCTGTAGCCTTCCAGATAATAATAGGAATATCAAGATAGTTGAAATAGCCCAGAAAGACATGGGAGAATAGGGGGCAACATGAGGATACAAGTGAAACTTATTAAACTTGTAGATCAGGAGAAAGCTTTCGGTATCTATCATCTGAACCTCTGAACTGTATTTTCAACTCTCTTCTAAACACACTCACTAGTTCACTCATCATCCCTTCATATGCCACAGGATTCACATAAAATTTATCCTCTACCCCTCCTAAACCAGTTCTTCTTTATAAATCTAAACTCCTACTCAGGTCATGTAGTTTTACAGAAATAAAACTACAGCATTATTTCTGAATCCTTCATCTCTCTGCATTCTTCATCTAAACAGCAATTGTAATGTAGTATAGCTACACCAGACTTGGAGCTCAAACATCTGAATTTGAATCTCAGCACTTTTCCTCACCACCTGTCTTTAGCCTCTCTAAGCCTTCCTCCCTTTCCTTATCTGTTCATTGGAGATGATACATACAGCAAGGGTTGCAAGGGCTAGATGAGATAATAGATGTTTGCCTGTAAACAATGAAAAAAAAAAGGCTATTAATTGTTAAAATCGTGCCTTCTTTTTCACTTCCAATGTCTTCACACATGTAAGCCCTTATTATAACTCATCTGGCCAATTACAATATTTTCTAGTTTTGTGGTTGCCAAGTAGATTGGTCCAGTGTTTTTTTCCATTATTATCTCTCACTATTATTATTTGTATATATGTCCCAGTCAAAGCACATTCACTATTATCTCTGTCCATTCTTACTTTTCTGTATTTGTTCCTAATATTCCCTTTCCATTGCATGTTCTACTTTTCCTTCTCCTCTAGGCCCATCCCAAAGGTTTCCACTTCTATAAAATCTTTGATTCTCTAAAGTGTATCTGGTTTGTGTCATATTCTGAGTTCATCCTACTCCAAGAATTTTGTTAGTACCTTCCTTGAAACACAATGCAATTCTTGTGTTAATCATTCGTCTGTGTTGAAACTTGGAACTTATATTCTACTTCCCAGTTTATAACTTCTTAGATCAAAGTCTTATCTTTATATGCCTAGGATCTGACATAGTAACTTCCAAACATTTTAATTGTTTTCAATAATATTGTTTTTAATGAATTCTTAGTTTGAATTGGAAATATGTCTCCCATGGTAACATACTATCAAACTGAATTGTAATTACTCATAGAGAAAACTACGCAGCCAGTCTTGAGATGACTTGAGATTTCTAAAAGTGTCACCAAACCATAACCGAAAATCACTAATCTGAAACAAGGCGACTTTCAGTCATTTTCACAGTTCTAACAATAAAAATATTGAGTTTGTTATTTTCACTACACACATATAAGACAGAGACTATATATGTATCACCAATAAGAGAACTGAAGGTTAGCAAGGATGAATAATTTGCCTAACGTAGCACAGACAGAAAATGGTTAAGATTCAAACCAAGACTTTTTGTCTTCAGAAGCTGTGCTCTTATTACTATTTTGCACCAACTGTCAGAGTTTTATCAACTCTACTTATGAAAACTTCAAGTCCTTCTTGGGCTTGGGAATAGGCAAAGAAAGATTAAAATATAACATTTCCTGAACCATGATGTTATAATCCAAGGCTTGGCAAACTTTTGCTGTAAAGGACCAGACAGTAAATATTTTAGGCTTTGTGGGCCATATGGTCTATTCAAACGTGCCATTATAGCGTGAAAGCAGCCATAGAAAATATGTGATGGAATGAGCATGGCTGTGTTCCAAAGACACTTTGGAAACTTTGTAAAAATCAGACAGTGGGCCCGATTAGGCCCTTAAGCTGTAGCTTTTGACCCGTGTTAAAATCCCCAATAAAGGTCCATCTACTATCATTGCAAAGAGACAGGCAATGTGCTAGTATAAAATCATTAATTAATTAATCATTCATATTACACTTGTATTAGATATTTAGGACACAATGCTGCATAAAATATGGAAATTGAGAAAATTATACATAATTGCAACTCCAAAACACATGTTGTTCCCTCAACAGAAATTGAGATAATCTACTAAAACACATTTTAAAAATCTAAAAGTGTAAAGCATTTCTCCCTGAAGTTGCTTGAATATAGGATAAGTAATTAATAGATTTTAAGTCCAGAAAATAGATGAAGCCAAGTGCCTGTGACCTTTGGTTTCCACATTCTCACTCCTGAAATAAATTGATCTGTTCCACTGAGTATGCACATATAATACCTCAGACTGGACACGATTCAATAGTGAGCTGATCTTTCATGAGAAAAGGCCACGCATTAGTGAATAGGAAATAAAATGACAGAAATCACAGCATGCAGACTATAAATTTTTCTTAATAGAGATGAGTTTTGTTTTCCTATAAGCTATGGAAGTATCTGGCCAAACATGGCAGGCAATGCACATTTATATATAAAACCCTTACTTCTTCTTTTATTGCCGGATGAGATCATTCAGTGAGGGCTTCGGATAGGCCATAGAAATTGTGGAAAGCTCACACAACATGAGGTTTTGACTGAATAAAAGAATAGTATGCACAGTCCTTTGCAGCTCCAATGGGAAGCCTGACCTAACCTCTACAACAGCAGCTCTGTCTCCTTTAAATCGTCTCTGTGCTCATGGTTGAGAGTATTCATTTGCTCTTATGTACTGTCTGGTGTTTTACCCATATTTTCAAATATATGTTTTATTTTTATTTTTTATTGTAGTACAATTGGCATATATTATATGTGTCTTATTTTTAGAATAAGTTTTGTGAATCTAAAGCTCAGTTTCACTTTTTATTAGTTTTGTCATTGTTGCCAAACACTTCATCTTCTCTGAATCAGTTTCAAATAATAATAACATCTATTTCATAGGTGTGTTGTTGGCTCCCATTTAGAAACTTGCATATCCATCATCACCAAGATCATCATCAGCATTTTCATGTCTTCTCCTCCATGAAGTTTTCTTCCACTCCCCAACAAGAATTTGCTGTGTACCATCTCCCAGAACTTTCAGAACTTTCAAGTTCTTTATTATTTTTATGCAGGATTTTAATTATTTGCATGTCTGCCTCCCCTACTATATCAGGGTTCCCGGAGTTCCTCCTGAATAAAGCTTTTAAATACATATTAATTTAATAGATTTTAATACCAAGTAAATTACCTTTTGCTTACCATTACAGACTTTTCTCTACAGACATA
Source organism: Pteropus alecto (assembly GCF_000325575.1). Classification (NCBI taxonomy): domain Eukaryota; kingdom Metazoa; phylum Chordata; class Mammalia; order Chiroptera; family Pteropodidae; genus Pteropus; species Pteropus alecto. The sequence continues at coordinate 24,256,397 of NW_006442484.1, forward strand.
GTGCATAGCATGAATAAAGAAGGCAAGAGTGAATTTAGTGCATCTTCCTATGCTGATGTATAAATATTTTGTCTAGAACTCTCTCCCTATTATGAGCCGAAGCTTCAGTTTGAGTTTGACATTGCCTAAAGTTCTATCAAATAAACAAAATAAATTACAACATTAAAAAGGGGGGGTGGTGGAAATGTCCTTATGAAAAGATATTCAGAACATGTGGAAGGATTTACAATAAATTCCTCACATGTTGAAAACCCTGGGATGAGATTAGGTCTGTTCTAGCCTAATCCAACTCCTGCAGGTGAACAAAGGAGACTCTCCTTACTAGACCAAGTTGTTTCATTTTCCTACTTGTAGCTATTGTCACTAATTCTCCCAGGCACCTGCCTAGTCAATCTAGTGGAGAGTTCAATCCTTATCTCAGCATCTTCTGAGTATATCGGCTTCTCCACATTTCCATCATTTCCATCATCCTGTAGAGTTGTGGCACTTGACACTTAATCCCCACAATAGCTTCCTTTAGTCTTATCTACTATGACTCTCCTCTCAGTCCCTCCTACATGTCAGGTATAGGCACTATTCTAGATACTGAGGAAAAGATCAAGACATAAGCTGTGCCTTCCTGGACTTCATAATCTAGAAAGTATGTCTTTCACTATTTTTTACTACAAATGGTATGTTCCACGCAGATAAAGTTCCTCATTATCCTTCACTTTTGATCCTTATAACATGAAACTCCTAACCCTCTGAGATTACATGGTTTCAGTTCTCTACTTACCAACATCTACACATCCTTTGTCTTCAAAGTCTAGGGCAAATATCAGCCTCATTTCATCCTGAAGACTTACTCACAATACCAATGACTACTATCTTTTTTCTCTAACCAAAGTCTAGAGTCTATTCATTACAGAAAAACATTTAATTCCATGCTGCCTTGTACTATTTGCTTATTTTTCACATTTTATTTCATATATCTCTGAATTTCCTAAGCTCAACTTTCCCCCAACAGAATTACCTTTATTTATTTACATCCTTGGATTGTTACTGAAGGTGAACATTAAAAGCAGTCACATGAAGACCATCTGTATATTATAAAGCTGTAGGTGAAAATATGCTGTTTAGTGTTCTTTTGATAAGGTCGATTATAATAAATTATTACGAGAATGTATTATCTGAAAAAATGTCACTTTTTGAAAATCAGAAAATTTTCTTCCAAAGGATAATAAAAATAATATAACTACAATTTACTTTTCGCCATGAATTCTTCAGATTCTGAGCAATAATCTCTCCTATTTACCATGTTTGCTCTTTCTTTTTCAGGGCTGTGATTTTTTAAAAACAACTCAGTGACATATATATTAACATCTCTCAATTTACATGTTGGTTAGGTTCCTGGAAAGTGGCAAATGATTCAGAAACACTTAAATCAAACTAAAATTTTGCATTAGGGGAAGAAAAGGAAATATACTCTGGTAGGTTAAAATAAAAAAGGCCAGTTATGCCCCCCTTTTTCCATATCACATCAATATGAACTGTAAATAGTTTATGTAAATATATGAACACTAAAAATGTTTATTCATGAACAGAAAGACAGTCCATAAAAATATCCAATAGATCTATAACAGACATTAGGCATGAAATCATTAGGAATTCTTGCATACAAACTGTTGTATACCAAGGCGAAGCATGAAGCCAATAATGCTTAATAATTTATTTCTTTAGATGTATCTGAGAGTCTAGATTTTTATTCTGTTGGTGTCAGCCTTTTAAAATGTTTGTAACTGTGGGCTTCTGGGTTCCCATTGCACTTATCAGTTATGATTTTACTTGAATTAGGGACAGAGGGATCCATTCTGAGATCCATAATCTCAGAATACTGCAAGGGTACCTATAATAACTGGAAAAGATTTTGTGGATGCTGGGCCAAGAAATCAATGTATTATGATGAAAGTATGTCACATGCTGTTGGCTTGCCCACCAAGCAGTGCCCTCAAACCACACAATCAGTGAGAGAACCCCTCAGACATTCAAAATTTGACAGTTTAAACCATGCCATTCTAAATAGTACACGTATCTGTTAAATATTGTTAATTTCTTTATCACTTTATTATCCTAAGATGCAAATAAATCAAATATAAATAAATTAAAAAATAGGTTTGAAAACATGTAAAAATAATTTCAAGTTTAATTCAATTTTGAACTTCCCTAAGCTCTAATTTTCCTAATTATAAAACTTTCCTAATTATAAAACATTCCTAATATACCTCTTTCATGGAGTCGTTGTGAGAACTGTATTAAGAAATACAGAGTAATTAGCTGAATGCCTAAGATAGTCATTACTCATTGTTAGCCATTATTGTTGGCTATTACTAAAAAGTGGCAGATGTCAATAAATAAAAGGGCTTACTAGTGTCCACTCGGTCACTAGTTCTCCAAGCCAGTCTGGTATATAAATTAAAAAATGCCTCTATTGGTCCATGGAGGTTAAGAATGAACACCAGACAATGTTATTCTAACCCTAGTTCTACCAAATCCCAGCATTAAGCCCTGGAGTTGGAAACCTCAACTACAAGTTAACACCCAGAAACATAGGTATCCATCTTGCAGAAATAATCATTTTCTTGAGGACAAAACCAATGTCTCTTTGTACCTATCCTAATACATCCTCACCTCAGCATTTCTAAGTCCATAAGTGTCCAATAATGGTTTATGACTTGACTTTCTATCCATTACACTACCCTCTGTTATCAAGGCACAGAACATAGCTCAAAAAGCACAGGGAAAAATTCTATTCTCTCTTCTCCCAGCTCATTTGCAGCAGGAGCTGTGAAAGAAATTCATCTCAAATCACCCACCATTCAAGCTGATCCTGCACCTAAGCAATACTATCTACAGATGCTCTGAGACAAAGAGAAGCTGCCTGCCAATAGAAGGAGGAGGAGGAGGAGCCAGTGATACATTTAAATGGATAGGTATTACAGAGGCCAAAAGAATGCAAATGGCATTTTAAAAGCCAAGGCCCCATGGGAAAGCTTTCAATATTTCTTAAAAGACGTGGGTGATTAGTAGGGATGAATTTTAACAATCTGCAAGTAAATTTACAACAAATCCCTAGATGATTCTGAGTCTACCTTTCTCTTTTCTTTTTAACTCTCAGAATCCTAAACAGATTCAACACTATCGCCAAAGGGACTGACATTTACATTTTCACACACACACACACACACACACACACACCGTTGTACTCTAGCCAGTAAGCTCATTCTCACAAAGAGCCAATTGTCAAAATTCAATAATTTGAAAACTGGTTGATAAACTGTTGGTAGCTGAAATTGGCCATGATGGAAATATTTACACCACAGAAATCAGCAAACACCATAAATCAGGTCTTTTCTTTTTTTCCAGATAGCCGGTTTACTAGTACATTGTGGCATATGTGCTGCTATGTGTGGAATTACAGGAGGAATTCAGAACTCTGTTTGGGGCCATCTACAGCAAAGAAATAGAGTAAATTATTTCCAAAAAAGGGGTCAAATATCTGAGAGAATGGCTAGATATCAAAAAAGTAAACATTTTAAAAGCAAAATTGGGGAAATTGGACCTTATGTATTGGTTAGACATTAGTAAAGTTTTGAATGTTACTGACAGTGGTGTCTCTTCTATTTATGCTTTAGTTTTGAACGTTACTGACAGTGGTGTCTCTTCTATTTATGCTCTAGAAACCCACCCACCTCTTGGATCAAACTGAGAGTTCCTATGCGCACCACAGCTACTTCCTGGACTAAGAAGATTAACCTAAAGGCTCATAATAATGTAAAAGGAGTAAATCGTATGAGGTGAAACAAATATAGATAGCCAACATTATTCAGGGCCCCAAATACTCTAGCAGCAGTTTCACAAACCAATTAATCGTCAGTGCTCCTAAAACACAGACATGGAAGGGATGTCCTAAATTAATGACTCACCAGAGTCCTTATCTCTGTTCTGTGATCTATACATCAAAATTCATTGTTTAAGAGTAGGAGGGTGATGGAAAGACTTGACCATAACTAAAGGCACTAAACCTCCAGATCATCATGAAGAGACAGATAGGAGATATGATGTCAGATGTGATTGAAACTCAATTTTAAATTGCTAAGATTAATCATCAGTTCACAGTTATGAAAGCTACACATTTAACTTTCTTGCACTTTTTTCAGGAAGCATTGTCTTTCAATTTTTGTCCAAATGTAGACATTATATTATAAATAAATATTATACACACCCATTGATTGAAATGTTGATTACTTTAGTATAAATGGTGTCATAACACATGTAATCAACATCTTGAAACTAATTCAGATTTGTAAATGAGAGAATACAAATAAGTTTTGAACATTAAGCTAATCACCATAAAAAAATAATGTTTGAGCACCAAGTATGTATATTTTTGGTTTGTTAATGTAATTGATGAGGAATAACTTGTTTTATTAATAATAATGATTTATCTTATGATAGAAATACATTTTCCAGTTTGCTTCATGACTTTTCAATATTTAATTTGATATTTGCCATAAAGAAGTCTTTTAAGTCTTTTAAGAGTCAAAGTTTTCTCTTTTAGTTATGGTTTCTCCTTTTGATGTCATGTTAAAAAGCCCTTTGATAGTCCAGCATCGTATATTTACCTAGTGGCTTTAAATTAATGTGTCATGCTTAATTTAATTCTTCTTAAGTTTATTTCAAATAACTTCTAAAATAGCTTACCAAATATTTCAGCACTAGTTAACCAACTATTTCATTCTTTGTCACTGAGTTAATGCAACATGCTTATGTATTAAGTCTCTTTCTTGGCTTTCAATTCTATTCCTTTAAATTTTTCCATCTATTTTGAAGTAAGTATAACTCCACTACAATTATTTTAGCTTTATAACTGACCTCAGTATCTGGCAGTAAAAGTATTCCCTTCTTATTTAAAATTTCAATTTATTTTACTTCCTATTTTTCTAAATAAATTTGAGAATTATTAAGTCCTCTCCCATCAACAGACAAACACTCACATGCTCACACCCCAAAACCGTATTTGGAATTGGAGCATATTTAGTTTAACCTGACCTATTAAAAAGATTTTCAATTCAACCAAAATTGGATTGTCATTGTCAAGGGCCGTGGTAGAAGCTGGGAGTCAAAACTTAGATAAATGTAGGTCCCCATGCTGAAAAATCTTATGATCTAGTATAAATTCTCTATTTCAAGGGAAATAACAATAATGTTAATGGGGAAAAAATACATCTTTATAGGCCTGCACTCTGCTATAACTAGCTTATATCTTTTCCTGGTATATCCCTTCTTCTTTCTCACACATTTGGCCTGTCAACATTCTGTATTTAAGGTGTTCTCTCAGCTAATGTATATTTTATCATTTGAAAATATAATCATTGATCTTGTTCTCCCAAACCATAGAATGTTTTCTAGTTTCTGAACTAAGATAAAAATGATATTCAAGGCTACACAGATCAGATTTTATTAATTTTATTGGTCTTTTATGTACAAATGCGTTTTCATGATTACATATTAAGGAATAATCATGAAATGTTAATATGAAATTATTTTATAATACAATCAAATACAAAGCATTTTGGTTTGGTCTATTAAAACAACTGTGTGTGTGTGTGTTTTCAATCTTTATCTGGAAAAATACCAAGTTCTGTCTCGAGATCTCAGAGGCTGGCTTAGTTGGGGCCTTGTGTTGCCATAACCCAGCACAAACTGTGACTATGACTGATGAGTGATTAATAACACATGGCAAAAATTAAACAACAAAACATACCTATCAATATCAAGGGTATGTCTGTCATTTAAAGCAGTAGATTTTATCTTCACTTAAGTACCATGAAACAGTAAAGTTGTAAAAGATCACATGCATCATTAATTACAAATTATTCACTTTATAGATGAGAAAACAGAGGCTCCAAGATCACAAAGGCCATACAAGGTTATGTGAACTTGCCAACCAAGTTCTCAGAGATTTGCTTTCTCTCTCTGTAAGAAGACTCGATGAAAGCAATGGGTCAATTTTAAAAGATCACTAATCTATTCCATTGCATAGAAAATATAAGCATAGACATTACAATGAAAGAACTGCTCTTTCAACAAAAATCCTAGGAGAGAGAAACTGAGTCTCCAATTCTAGTAAAAAGAGTCTGCATAGAGAGCCTGGAATCTGGAATTGAGGATGAAAACCCAAGATGGCTCCTGGTAGGCAAGAGCAGTTGTAGCAGATAGAGAAAAAGTCATCTGCGCCTGGCTTTTATCTGCCATATCATTTAAAAAGCCTAAGAATGAATGAAAATAGAGTGGAGAGAACAAGGGAATTTGACTAACTTTTTTTAAAACAATAAACTGAGCAATGCATTCTCATTCATCTGTGAAAATGTTGAACAAGTCCAAAGTATAAAGAGTAAGAAATGGAAGTTTAGTTTCATTTTATTTCTCCCCCCATACATACCCTTCCTTCCCATCTCACTCTCCTTCCCAGAGACAATCAATTTTGCCAGTTTAAATACCTCATTTA
>NW_006442484.1:24262975-24279986 GCF_000325575.1 Pteropus alecto
CCCTACAGTCTGGACAAATCTGCAAATGTATACTTTTTGGCATAAAGAAAATCATATTATATAGGCAGGTGTGCATCTTATCACTTACATTTAATATATAATTGGTACCTTTCCAAGTCAGTTCATGAAGACTTAGCTCATTCTTTTTAATGACTGAATAATATTTTACCATGCATATAAATCACAATTCATTTAGACACTAACCTATTAATAGAAAGTTATGAAATTTCCATTTGGTGGGCTTAAAATTATTGCTTCAATCATTATCCTTTTATGTGCATATTTTTGCATGAGTATGAATTTCTTATAGGTTAGATACCTAGCAGAACTGCTGACTACAAATATATGTTTACATAAACAGTCAAATTTCTCTCAAAAAAAGACTATACTTCTGTAAGAACATGTAAGAATATGTGTTTCCTCACACAAAATAAATCCTGGATATTATCAATATATTTAATATTTGTCAATCTTAAGGGAAAAGATTGGTATAACACTTTTGTTTAAAATTTTAACTCTCTAATAACTATGTTTATTCTTTCCTTTTGTTTGTTCTATAAATAACTAATTTATATATTGTATTTATTTTCTTATTTGGGTTTTGATCTTTTTATTATTGATTAGTAGAAATTCTTGAAATATTTTGACAACTAATTCCTGGATTTTTCAGATAGACTCTTCTATTGCCTGAAGTGTGATTGTTAATCTTTCTCTTTCCAACATTAACACATATATGTTCTTGCTTCGTTTCACTTCCTAGGAATTTATATTTGAAAGGGACCATATCCTTGGACATATTCCTTTGTTGCTAACTGCAGTGGGTATATTTTTAATATTTTATCATTGATTATAATGATTGCTCTAGAGTTTGCAGACCTCATTGTGATAGATTTTCTGTTCATACCAACACAGTTTCAGCTCCCCTTGATGCTTTCTTCATACTACAGGGCTGGAAGCCTGAAAACATTTTCTAAAATCCTTAGCCGCAAGTTTCCAGTTTAGATTCCACCATTGGGAAGCACTTGTGTGAGATCTTGGAAGGCAGGAGGAAAGCCAAAGCCATAATTTCTCCTCCAGCTACAGTGGGCACATGTTTGAGCTTTGGCAGATATGAGGTTTTGCAGCAATCCCTGGCATTCCCTCTGGAGTCAACCAGCTCAGTGCAGCAGCCAGCTGTTACCGGCAGCAGTGGTTTCCTGCTGTTCCTAACCAGAATGTTAGTAGCAACTTCCTTATTTCCTGAAAGCAACTGGCAAACCTGAAATCTGATGGTGAGCTTTCCGTAGCCTTCTCTTCTCTTGCCCTGCCAACTAATGTGTTTCTAAAATATTTATGGGGATAAGATACCACAGAGTGTATACTTCAGTTTTCAAAGTAATCAATTTCTTATATTAAATTCCTCCCTGACAAACCTAGAATAGTTTCTTTATTTTAGACGAGCTCTGAGTAGTAAACCTATTATTAATGATAAAGATTTTCTTTCTTTTCTATTTTATTAAGAGTTTTGATTAGAAAGGAGTATTAAACTTTACCAAATGATTTTTTGGCTTCTGTAAGAATGGCATTAAATTATTTAATTTGATAAATTATATGTATTGATTTTCTAATGTTGAACCATTCTTGCATTTCTGGAATAAAACCAACTATATATTATTCCTTTAAGATGTAGCTAAATTTGCTTGGGTTATATTTTATTTAGTGTTTTTAAAATTTACTCATAAGTAAAATAAACCTATGGTTTTCTTTATTATTCTCGACTGATTAATAGAGATATGCTAGATTTATAGAGTGATTTGAGATAATCTGTGCCTTTTTCAATACTCTGAAACAATATTACTTAAAGATTCTTTTTCTTTGATGGCTTTGTCAAAATCACTTGTACAACTACTTATACTTAATACTGTTTTAAGTGTGGATCATTAACTATTTTTTAAATTTTTTCTATTTTTCTGTTTATATATTTAGTTATCTACCTCTTCTTGAGTCAGTATGACTATCTATATAGTCCATAAAATAAACATATACATAGATTGCAAAATATATTCATATATAGCCATGTTAGTTACATTTTTTATACTTTAAAAATCTTTGTAGCAAAAACTATGTTTTTTTCACTTATGACTAATGTTATGGATACTTGTTTATTTTTAGTTGGACCTTTTGTTTATTTTATATTGTCTATTCAAAAAATCATATTTTGCTTGTATTCATCATGTCTACTAGTTTGTGCTTTTGTTTCATCAAGTTCTGTCTAATAATTCTCAATAATGTATTAATAATTTTTATGTCCTTAATTTCTACCTAATTTTTTCATTATGTTTGGTTGTTTAGTTTCATTTTTTTAATCTAAATCATTGTTTTGAAATCTTAGTTCATTTATTTTTAATTTTTCTTATTATATAGTAAATACCATTAAAGATATAAGTCAACAGAAACCAATTTCATCTGTCTTCACCAATAGGGAATTCATTGAACAGGTATCTGTGGCTATTAAGAAGCAAGTAAGCAAGGACTCATAATTGCCACCATACGGACATCTTTCACCTGGGAATGGAGCAGTTCAATATGCTTAAGAGACAGGATTGTACAGCAAGTGAGAACGAGGGTAGAGAGGCAAAGCGCAAACCCCAGCTTTGTCGCTGACTAGCTCTGTGACCTTGGGCAAGTCACTGTACCTCTCTGAGCCTTAGTTTCCTCATCCATAAAATGAGGGTAATGATAGTAATCTTCCTCATAAAGTTGTTGGAAGGAATCGATAAGTTTATATGTGTAAATCTTAGAAGACAGTGCCTGGAACATAGAAAACACTCAAAAGGTGCTACGTATTGTCACGTCCTCCTGAAAAACTTTATTTTCTTCTATTTTTCTCCATATCTATCGAGAGGCTCCAGAGCTAATTCACGCTTTCTTCTATTTCCTTCTCAGACTCAATACCCAAGCTGGTAGCACTGTACCGGCTTTTTCACATTCCGGAAAAAAGAGGTGTCTAGGACGTAGTCTGAAGATATGGACCAGAGCAGAGAAGGGGCCAGGAACAAAGGCCAGCTATTTCAAATGCCATCTTTAATGTCCTTGGACGTTGTCCCTGGACACTGTCCCATGCTGATATTTAAAATACTTAACACAGGCAGTCGGGCACCTAATAACATGAACAGGAGCAGGGGCCAGAAGGCTACCTGTGTATCAAATATTAACCCCTTAGATGCTGAATTATGGAGAGGTTCAGGTGGCTCTGAGCAAGGGTCCTAAGTGATTGGGGCTCATGGAAGAAGCTTTTTATCAACTTGTAAAATGCATTTTCATTATTAAAAAATCTAGTGTAACTGTACCTATGTAGGGCTAAATACCAGCCCTGCCTACAACCCAATTAGCTCTTTAGTTTATTATCTCTGACTTTTTAGCAGCACTTGAAATGTTCTTACTTCTATAGTTTTCTTTCATGCCTATTTTGAGATGTATTTTCACAACTCTTCTTTATCAATCTGATCTCATCTGCTTTCTATCTTCCAGGAAGTTCTTCAAAGTCTCTGACCAAACCATTATATTTTTTTGTTTTCTATTACAATTTAAAAATAGGTAGATACATAGATGTATAGATAAATTATTTTATAGACTTATAGATATCCTTTGTAGACATTTCAATGAAATTGGAGTAGAAATAAAGAATTTGCTTCAAAATGATCAATTGTAGCTTTTAAAATTTAAGCTACTAATTATGAATTTATCTGAGAAAAAATTTATTTTCATTCCATGCCTAAAAGTCAGATGTTCAATATATTTCAATTATATTGAAGTGAGTTTCAAATTAAGACATCAATTTTGTTTATTTATTTTAATTAGTTTCAAGTATACAGAACATTAGTTAGACATCTATATAGTTCATAAAACGATTCCCCCAATTGTTCCCTCCTTCCCCTGGCCCTCCACCTAACCATCATATTAATGCTAACTGCATTCCCTATGCGGTTGTCTTATCTCTCCTTATAATAACGTAATTCTAAATAAATATTAAACCAGTCTTACACTATGTGATAATTACTTCAATTTTGTTAAACATCTTTCAAAATTTGACTTATGGCAAAATATTGAGTTAATAGGAATGGAAACTCCTTTAAACAATCAAAGCAGACCACACTATTATAATCTTTGAATTAACAGCTGTGACTCAAAAGTTGTAAAGTTTTGGTGGAATTCACATACCGAAAAGAAAAAAAGACTGCCTATAGAAATGATCTATATCAGCATCCCCTGTTTCTCATGCCATGCCCTTTCACATATTATCAAGTATAATAAAGGAGACTCAGTTTTCGATAACTCCTCTAGGCTTATAGATAAGTAATAGATACTGAGCAAGAAACTTTAGTGCTCTAGTATGTGGAGTTAAAAGTGCAGATTGATTTTTAAATGTCAAAAGAAGTTTGTGATTAGTACCAACTGCCAATGCTAAGGCATAGAATTCTTGAGTTCCCTAACAGTACTGCAAACCCTTAGTCGGTTTGGGCCTGATTGTGTTCTTCTAATCAATTATTTGTGAGTAATAAGAAATCAGTCTTAATGTCTTTTTGGTTAGTTGTGCCAAAGCCAAATCACCCCAACAAATTTAGGAGAATAAGCAGCGGTAAGATACAATGATATATTCACTATAGTGTAGAACACAGACTTTTAAAGTCCTTAAAATATTACTAAATTTAACTTCCAAATCCAAAGCAGGATGTTTCTTCAAGTGGTAATGCAATCAATCATCGCTCCAATTTGGGAAGCGAAACATAATAAAAATTATACAGCTCCAGAAAACTTAATCTCCTCCTTCGTGGTTTGGTAACTGTATATTATAGATAGCATAAATTTTATTTTGAGGAAGCTAATGGTCAGTTTCTTTGATTTAATTTTCGTAAAACACTGCCAATTCTAATTTTCTCAGTAAATTATTAATGTGTCAAATGAACATAAAATTTCTCATGTATTTTCCCAAGTTTATATTCATCTAATTTCAAAGTCAGAATACCATGAACATATAGCATAGACTTCGAACCCATAGCAGCAGAAATCATATGGTGTAAACTATCGTCCTCAAAGTATGTCCACATTAAACAACAGATCAACAAGAGAGAACACTAAGAAGAAAGGTAGAGACGGGTTCATGTTGATGACTGACTATATTTAAGTATCCAGCTTGCCAGCGGAAGAGAGTCAGTTCACTAACATTGAAATAGGAACCCAAAGTTAGCTGCAGCTCTGAGGACCTGGTCCCCCTTACCAGAGAAAAAAGACTAGATGGATAGTTAGGGCCCCATCCAAGCAGTTCTGCAGAAACCTAGCCATTCAAACTAGGTAAATTATAGGGCTAGAAGAGAAAAAGTTTAGCTTACTTAAACACATGATGATGGGGAGTATATTATTGATAACAGCTTTAGGACAGTAAAACTAAATGTGGACCCTGCCCCTGGCACCTAATAAATTGTAATGTTTGTCTAAGGTGATGCACTGAGTTGAGACTGTGAGGAGAATAACTTCATATCCTCACCTGAGCAGGGCTGAAATATTGAGGAACTGTCATTCTGAATGAAGGCACTTAACTAAAAATTTCCTTCAGTGTATGATGATGGCTGAGCATCCTCAAGATTTGTGGGTAATAAGCTATTATTAAAATAAACAAAGTCAAGTTTTACAAGCTGTAAGGTGAAAACTGACAGGTTTCTATCACAGACTCTGAAGAAGTGTCTCATACACATTCCATAATGTCTTATTTTACTGTTAAAGGTGAGTTCTGTACAACTGGTATAAGTATGTTTATATTTCTATATATATTCTAAAAAGTTGGTATATCCAACTATAAGTGGCTGGGTGAAAAACATCTTACTTGATTAAATGTCAAAGAAGATTGTCATTTTCTCCCCCATATCATTTCTAGTTTCACATTAATCTCTCCTCGCTCTCTCTCTCCCTCTCCCTTCCTCCCTCCTTCCCTCTCTCCTCTCTCTCTCTCTCTCTCTCTCTCTCTCTCTCTCTCTCTCTCTTTCTATCTCCCCCTCTCTCATAAACTCCTGCTTCCTTGGTGAACATTTTGATAAATCTTGGGCAAGTTTTTGGAGTCTGGCTATTCTAATGGTATAAATTCCAAGAACTGATTCAGGTTCTTTCTACAAAGTGGTTGCTTTCTACAAATTGTTTTCTGGACTCCTTTTGTGACAAATTCACAACTCAGTTCTTGAATTATTGTGAGCTGCTTCAACAAATCTGGCAAACAAACAAACAACTTGCACCAAATACTGTACTATATTACAAATATATCTCTACTAATAATTGATACACTACTGCCAGCATTTACTTACCAATTGTATTTCACATTTTTAGCCTTTGATGAGAACTGGTGTAGATACTACAATACCTTGGGGCATTTTCCCCAATAATTTCATGTCCAGTTGTTAATGATATCCAGATACCATATGTGTTAGTTAGGAGTCCTTTTATAGCAAGTGATAGAAACCCAAAGAAAATTTGCCTAAGCAACAAAAACAAAAAAGTAACTTATAATGTATATAATTGGTAAAGAAAAAGGTCAAAATAGCAGTCGACATGACTGCATTTAAATTGAAAGATACTCCTGTAATTTCCAGGTCATGACGTAAAATATTTTCATTGTCTCGAGGTTATAAATCTTAAAAGTCACTGAGATAAGAAGAGCCACGTTCCTCTAAAGCCTGCAAATAAGGCAATTCTACAGTTTAATCCATTTGACATTTTTTAAGATTCTACATACGAGCCAGTGCATTAATGTTAATTTTCCCATATCTATACATAAAAAATTGTATGTCTTATTGTTTATACCAAAAGGTCATGATAGTTATATCTCTAAGTGGGCAGTCTTCTTAAAGATTCTCTTTTCCATATAATGCTGTGTGCCTTCCATTTAATTTTGCATGATATCAATTTTGCTAACCTTGAAATTTTTGTCTCATTTAATTAAAATACACTTTATCTTTTCTATCACCTTTCATGGTCACTTTAAAGTAGGTCTCTTACATTCTATGTAGAGATGTATTTCAGTTTTGTTTTGTTTTGTTTTTAACAGATCTAGTAATCTACACGTTTTTGTTTGTTTGTTTTTTCCTTGAACTAGGCGAGTTTATTTTACCTATATTCAAATCATCATAGTCATTCTATCAGATAATTTTGAATTTACTTCTGCCATCATAATTTACATTTGTGACTCTTTTATATCTTTTAATATCAGGTATGTGTTGTCATTGTCATTTTCTTTGGGTTTGTTTGTTTGGGTCCATAAAAACCCTTTGCTTTGATTTGAAACCTGGAATACTTATTGTCTTTCTTTTTTACACCCACTAGCATTTAGTTGGCTCCTTCTGGAATTTTTATGCCAGGTCATTATCATCGAATATCATTGTTTATAATGTAGCTTTTACTTTAAAAATATAACAATTATCTTCATATTGGTAACAATAATTGCCAAATTTAACCAAATATCATTGAAAGTCTTTTAGAGTCATTCAACATACAACACATTATTTCATACTTTGCATTTCTCAATAATAAGAATTTTTTTACTTTTTAAATTATGCAATATATCCTATATATAAAAAGAATGATTACAATGCATATTTTAATAATGAAAAGAATGAAATAGCTACCCATGTACTAACCAGCTTATGTCTAATCTGATTTTATTCTTTGCCTTCCCTTTGTCCATTTTTTAAAGTATTTGTTTCTTATTAATTGATAGCTAATTTGTGTATATTCAGAAAGCTAAGTCTATGTTAGCTAAATACATTTAGATACCTTTTTTATGTCTTGCCTTTTTACTGTTTTATGATGTTTTGATAAATTATTAGTTTTAATCTAGGCAAATGTATTAATTTATCCTATATAATTATATTTTCGAGTCTCCTTTAAGAAATCTTTCACTACCCCAAGTCATGACAATATTCTCTTATCTTGTCAACTACAGTTGTAAAGTTTTGTCATCCATATTAAAGTTCAGTCCATCTAGAATTTGTGTGTGTGTGTGTGTATGTGTGTGTGTGTGTGTAATGTGAGGTAAAGATTTAAATATTTTTAACATTTAAATTTTTAACATTTTCTTCAAAATAAATTTTACTGACATCATTTATTAAATTCTCCATGTACTTGTCTTCAATGCCAGTTCTGTCATAAATTAAATTTCCACATATTTATGAGTCTGTTTCAAAGTTTATCATTTTTGCCATCCAATTTGTTTATCTCTGCACAGACATTAAAGTGTCCTCATTACTATGTTCTTGTTATCCAAAAGACAAAATTATCCCTAGATCATCTTCATCAGGAATGACTTTGTTACTTAGGGTAATTTTTTCTTCCAAATAAATTTAAGTTTAGAAAGTTTCTTGTAAAAATATCTGTGATTTTTATTGGCATTACATTAAATTTACAGGTTGGTTTGGGGAGAATTAACATTATAAAGATGTCTTTCTATTTGTGGGCTTGTTACATTTCTCCATTTACTCAAGTCTTCTTTAATGACTTTCAATAATGTTTGATTACTTTTATTACTTTCCACATCAAAGTCATTCAAAACTTCATATTGTGTTACTAATGTAAATACTACACTTTTAAACCAAATATTTTGGTTATCTATTATCGGGAAACACACCACCCCAAAACTTAGTCACTTAGGAAAAACAATATATCATTTCTCATGATTCCACCATCTGGGCTGGACCAAGCTAGGTAATTTCTTTGCTCTACATGATATCCTGTTGAACTAGAAAGTCCAAGATGGCTCCTTCCCTCATACAACTATTGTCTCTGCAAGATTGTATGCAAAACTTGGGAGAGAGTAAGCATATCTCCCTCTCCGTTTGGTCTCTCCAGGTGGCATACTTGTATTTGCTAACACTTTGATGGTCTCGGGGTAGTTGGACTTCTGACATGATGGCTGGCTCCCAAGAGAAAGTGGAAGTCCTCAAATCTCTTAAAGGATACTGTAATTGGCACAGCATAGCACTGTTCCATTATATTGGACAAATCCAATCACGATTCAGCCCAATTTCAAGAGAAAAGAGAAACAGACTCCACTTCCTGATATGAGGAGTAGCAAGTACATATAAAGAGGGATGGAATTGATGATGACCTCAGGCCACAACAATTCTCATTGCTTCCATATGTGAACTATGTTCACCCTCACCCAGGGTCCCAACATTTCATTCTACTCTGGCATAAGACTCAGATTTTTAATGCAGGATCTTGTCATCTAAATACAGTCTAATACACGAGCAGATGATGCTCCTCAGATGCAGTCATTCAAGTGAACATACCTGCAAACTAAAAATTACATGTTATCTGCACCCCGTAAATGCCTGACAAATAATGGTGAGGCAAGAATAGAATGGCCTTATTAAATACCCCTGTTCAAAAAAGTAGAAAAAAGGAATGCACATAGGAATTAAATGTCCCATAGCATTTCCGAAATATAGCCAGTTATGTTCCCAGTTCCCTCTGCTCCAAGAGCAAGAACTGTTTCTGATTTGCCTCACTTATTGGAATATTTCTTTGTGGCTCATGACTCTACCTTCTGAATCATCCTTCCTTTTCCATAAGAAACATTTCATGTTTGCGGCCAAATAGCTTTCTCATCATGCCTGCTGCTTATGTAAGGCTGGGGATCCTGAGACCTCTTTTTGTTTTTGTATTGTCTTCATTTCTTTTTGTTCAAACTGGCAATGCTTTCTCGATAAATTTTCTTAAAACGTTTTCTAAGAATTTTATTTTAGTTGACTGCATTAGACAAAAGTTGCACCCATGAATATCATCTCAACAGAATGCTCTTTGCCAAGTCCAAATGCTGTGAGAGAGCACACTTAAAATTTTTAGAAACCTTCTTATCTGACTTTAGAAGGTCTTTGAGGCACTGACTCCAATCTTCTGGATGTTTTCAGAAAGGATCTCATAGCCACATACTTGATTTGATCTTAATCCTAAAGTACAGATTGTATTGACATCTCCCAGCATTTGATCTTTTACCTGAGGCCATTTTTTATTCTGAGAACATTTTTCCAGCTGGAGAATCTGGGAATAAGAAATAGTATTATTTCAGCATGTCCTGGATTGATTTGTTTTCCCCTAAGTTCTGGTGTAAAAGGAGCAATTTCTTTTCTATTTATCTCTCTTTTCAGTGCTTTATCATAGGCAGCTTATAAAATTCTGCCTAGAAATCTTAGCCAAATCCACCACTTTATTATGTTTTCTTTCGTCCACATTCTTGCAGACAATGGTGCTGCCAAACTTTCCACCACTACATAACATGGGTTGTCTTTTTCACAGCTTTCAACAAGAATTACCTCACTGCCTTTTAGGCTTCCTTTCACTCACTGTTTAGTCACAAAGCCAATTTCACATTATAGGTTTTTGTTTAGGCAGCACCGACATCTAGAAATGAAATTCTGTTGTGGTTATCTATTGTTGTGTAACAAACTACCCCAAAACTTAGTGGCTTAAAACATGAATGTATAATTTTTTATGATCCTCCAATCTGGATTTGGCTCACTTAGACAGTTCCTCTGCTTTATATAATATTTTCCAGAGCTAGAATATCTGAGATGGCTTCTTCTCTCACATATTTGCACCTCAGGTGGGATGGATGGAATTACTGGGGTCTGGAGAAGCATTTCTTTCTCTCTTCATGTGGCTAGATTATGCTTTCTCACAGCATAGTGTCTTCAGGGTAATTTGACTTCTTATATGTAGGCTGTCTTGTAACAGGAAAAAAAAAAAAGCTGCCAGCCCTCTTAAATGCTAGGTCTGGAATAGGCATGGAATCACTTCTACCACCTTCTACCACACTGGCAGCCCAGATTCAAAGGAAGAGAAAATGGACACCATCTCCTACTGTGAGGAGCAGCATGCATATTGACTGTGACCACATTTGGAAACACACATTATTATAATTTTCTAATTTTTAAAATTGATACATAGAAATAAAGCATGATATCCTGTATCATAAAACCTTCAGAAATTCTTTTTATTTCTATTAATTTATCTATCAATTTCCTTCACCTTTCTGTAAAGATAATTTACCTCCAAAAAAATTCTCTTTTTATTTCTAATAATTTATCAATTCTTTTCAATTTTCTATATAGACATTATATCATCTGTGGCAAGGACCCCCAATGCCATCAAATTACTGTCTTGGCTTAGAGTTGATTATTCACAAAACAATCTAAACTATTAATGTGCTTCTATAGCAAGTTAACTCTAGAACTTACATTTAGAAGTCCCTACTAATGTGCACAAGTCTGGACTAAACATATTCTTAGCAAAGCGATTTAAAAAATAAGTATCTATACAATATTTAGAGAAACATATTGCATTCTTAAACGAATATCCATATTCAAATATAACTGCTGTAAAAAGACTAAGAATAGCAGTTCTAGTGTCACTCTCTCAGGCAACTGTGTTAGGAACTGACAGATAATGTTTTAATAATGCCCCATTCAATATGGTATAGTTTACAAACACAATAACAAAATATTTTCTTTATGTAAACCCTGACTTAAAATATAAATCAAGGATCAGAGCAACTGAGTATCTCAGCCTCCCATTACACCAATCCGCTTTATGACCTGTAAACATCTCCTGACATGCAAGATTCTCAGTGTTGCCATCTTTAAAATGGAACTATAATTATTGCTTTGCCTGTGAGAGGCAATTACTATAAATATGGCATTAAAACATTTATATAAAAGCAATTTGTAAAATAAAAGACTCTCAAAGTATATAAGACATTTTTAGAACATAAAATTTCTTACTTAAAGACAGGGTATTTCCCAGAAATATTTGTTTGCTCTCTTGTTGCCATGATTTCCTGGAGTCCCCAGTTCCAGCACATGAACTTGCCTGGGTCATTGCTGGTCCAGAGTAGGAGATTTTGGAGCTCGAGATTACATTTGGGTCATCTTAGAACAGCTGAAGAAATCTCTGCTGTCATTCTACTGTCCTCCTGTTGTTGTTTGCTTTTACTATTTTCTCTTTATATTTCATATTCTACAGTTCTTCTATGACAAAATTAGGTGAAGATTTGTTTTATTTATCCTACTCAGATATTCTTGATATATATTTTAAACCAAAGGACTCTTGTCTTTCAACTTTTTTAATTTTTCAGCCATTATCTCTTTCAATATTGCCTGTCCCAGATTCTCTCCCTTCTTAATTCCTGTTAAACTTCTGTTGGACCAATTCATTAGGGTGTCCATGTTTTGTTTTGTTTTGTTTTTACCTCCCTTGATATCTCCCACCTGTTTATCTTATATTTTCCATCTGTTTATCACCTTATTATACATTTCGGTTGATTCCCCAGATATATCTTCTAGCTTGATTTGGTTCTTTGCTCAAGTATGTCTTCTTGCTTTATCTTTTCTTGTTCTCTCATGGTGTCAGTTTCTTCTTTCTCTCTTGGTGAGAGTAAGCATATTTTATATCGTTTTCTTATTTATGTAGTATGTGTTGAGACTAAAATATTAATTTTCCATTTGTTTGTTTGTTTGTTTGTTTTGTACCTGATGAATCCCTCTTGCCTAGTTCAACTCCTTCATGTGGCTTATAATTTTTAATCCTTAGCTTCTTAGGGCTATCCACAAATATTTCAGTTCTGCTCTCTTTCTGGACACATGAATTGTATTTCTCTGTATGTGCTGAACTTAGCATTTGCTCAAATGACTCTCTTTGCACAGTAAAATGTAAAGAGAATTAACTTGTGTTATTTACTTATAGAAATATTAAAAGCCAGAACTTCAGTCATCACATTCCCTTGTTCCTGCTTTCATAATAATGTTTACCAAGTTGGAGCCTCAGTGAGCCTTAGGCCCTGTGAGGCCTAAGAGATTATGATGGTAGAGTCTTCTGCAAGCCTCAGAGTTGGACATGCAGCATGAGACAGATTAAGATGGCCTCTCTTAGCTTATCTTCACAATGGTTCACCTCTTTGGAGAATTCCTTTACTTCCCAGATTATAAAAGAATTATTATAGGTATTTACTTTAAGTCCAGGTATGTATTAAAATTCCTTATGCATGGATGCATCCTACTATAAAATAAATAATATCAATAAATCAAGAATTTGGAACAGTTGTCATAAAAAAAAAAGTGTCCTGGTTATTAGCATCTCAATGGCTTTATAGTGGAAAGAAAGCTTTTCAATATTAGCTAATTTGACCATGTTGCTGGAAACCAGCAATTAAATTGTTGGTCATTCAGTTTATGGTTTTTA
The DNA here is from genome assembly GCF_000325575.1 of Pteropus alecto. Lineage (NCBI taxonomy): Eukaryota > Metazoa > Chordata > Mammalia > Chiroptera > Pteropodidae > Pteropus > Pteropus alecto. The sequence continues at coordinate 24,276,233 of NW_006442484.1, forward strand.
AATGCATTGTTAATAAAAGGCATAATACATGCAAAGTGTATGCAGTCAATTCATACCTATTACATTAAACAAAGTAAAGAGTAGGGTACTGGATCTAAAAGAGATGCAGAGTCAAACTTCCATAATTAGGACCAAGCAGGGTAGATCAGTTTTAACTTGATAAAAATTTGAAATTATTGCCCACTTTTAGAAAAAGTTAAGCTTAATAAAAATCTAAAATTCCTAAATTAAGTTTATGTAGGGCAAAGTTAAGTTTTAACCAAGTTTAAGATTTATTATCAAAATTTCCAAAGAGATTATACTTGGATAGTTTGTATTGGAATCGCCACATAATTATATAATAGATATCATTCTTCCTTCACTGATCTGCTTTTACCCCATGACTGGTATACAGTAGATATCTAATACATTGCAATGAACTGAATTGTCTCATTTTTAGTTGGTTTTGTGCTACAAAAGTAATAACTAAAGCCTAAGAAGGTTAAGTAATATCTCAGTGGATTTTGACTAGTGGATTAATAGAAGAGTGAAAGCAAGCTCTGTTTTAAACCAGTATTTATCAAGCCACAGTTAAAGGATATATTTTCAGATTAACCAAATTATTTATAAGAATTTTTAAATTCTGTGCCTTCATTTTGGTGATGATTTAGAATATGATATGAACATATTTTAAATTTTCTAGATGATTGGCGTGTAACCAATTTTTGCCACATGATTTGAGAATCAGCTTTTGCATGTATCTCATAATCAAGGTGTAGCCAACCAGTACTTCATTGTTATGAACCAATGGGACAAGAAGAAAAGCAAACGGCATAAATGATATATTCATACCAGGGGAGGGCAAACAGCCTCATAGTGCACTAGTGATCATATAACACACCAACACTGGCATGCCACATTCTACTAAACTAGTACATGGTTTTGTACCATGATTCCACTGTGAGTGACTCATTTAGTTTTAGTGATCAATATTTTCTTTCTCCTTTAATTAATATAGTGGATTTATATTTTATTAATGTGATTTCATTTTTACTTAATTGTTCATTTGTTTAGGTTTTATAGTGGCAGAAAAAGTAATATGGATAAGAAAGTTATTGCTAGTTTAACAAATTTAAGTCAACACTGGAGAGTCACAGGAATTGTATCCTTTAAATGGAATCCATGCAGTATTCAAGTTTGGCAAACATTGTACTATTTAAAATATCAAGTAAAAACAGTCTACTGTAAATGCGTTGGAACATTTATATTCGTTATCCTAGTTTTAGGTCTGATATAAATAAAATCATCAATATAACAAAGAACAAATGTTGATTTTTTTCTTGGTACTAAGGATCTCTCATGTTACTGAGGCTAAAACATAATGTAAAAATATTCCTCCCTTATGAGGTCAGCAAATTCTAATCAGCCAGTTGTTTTTATGAATACTTCTACTTACACAAATAATTAATTATTGTTGATCAAGCAAAAACACTTTTGAGGCTGACCACCAAGTCGAGTTTAAACAAAACTCCACCTTAAAAAAACTGCTTTTAAAACAATATGAAAATCAGGGGTATTTCTCGTTCAAATAAAGAGAAAATTTCTTTCAAACATAAAAATGATTACTACCATTGGGTTATTTCAGCACCAAGATAGAATAGGCAATCAAAGATAATGCTTATAGCAAAGAGATCCTGAGACAGTTAAGATAGTCAGGAAAAGGATTACTTTTTTAGGGTAAATAATACTCCCTGTGACCACAGATTCAGACATCAAAGGCCCCATGAATCAAGTTGATGGCATCATTTACATGAAGTCTCCACCGCGATCAGCTCTCTGACTTACACATAAAAGAAAAACACTTCCAAGGCCCAGTTAAAATTCTGATTAATAGGTTGGTCAGGTACGGAGCCAAGATTTGTGACGGGCTGCAGTTGGTGCTTTGTCCAGGACCATGGATCATTCAGGATGAATAGAGCACTCCGTGATGGAGTTAACAGCATCTCTCAGGCAGCAACTTGAAAGGCAGTCTTAGGGTTTGTTTGGCCCTGCAGTTGGCACCACAGCCAGCAAACACTCCAGCTGGGCAGCAGAACCCCAGCCAGCCCTCCTCACCTGATCTGCCAAGTTTGGCAGGCGCTTCGCTTTTCACTGTCCAGATTCCTAATGTGTGTGCACTGAAGGGAGAAGATGTGGCCATGCTTCTTAATGGTGAGGAAATTGGAAGAGGTTGTGTTTTTTTAATACATTCTTGTTTAAGACAGGTCAGTTTGTGAGGGAAAAGACAAGCTTTGAATACAGAAAATAAGGAAGGACTGCAGCCCCAAGAAAAACGAATCTGCCTAGGTGATGTAACAGCCGAGTATTTGCAATATTTATTTCTCATGGAAAGGGGTGAGGCTTCAGCAATAGAAGGAAACCATAAAAGTGCAAGTGCAGGGATACTCTAGCCACTCCGTCTTAGGGATACAGCTGCTGCCTGACGCAGCCACACAAAGAACCTGGTTGAAAGGCAAAATGGTTTCAGGTTTTCATGCTGTGGTCATTAGACATGTGAGCCGCTCTCTGAGGCTGTGTTGGGCCTGAGAAGCTAGGCACCTGTTGCCGACAGAAACACAATACATTATTGATTTGAGAGGGCTGCACGGAGTAACTAAAGAGGACACACAAAAATCCAAAATAATAAATGGACCCATTTCCCAATGACGTTGCAAAGGGGCCTCTAAAGGAAAGCCATAGATCCAGATTACTTTATCTAAGGTGGTATAAAACAGAAAGAATTGCTTATGGGAGGTTGGAGGAAGGGCAGAGAGAGAAGAGGAGGGAAGCACTGTTTAATAAAAAATGGTGTTGTATTTGAGACCCATCTAAAAGAACCCCTTCTGATTTATCTTCTCCCGAAGCTGCAGCAGCAGCGATTGAAGTGACTATAATAGCCCAGGAGAAATGTTGGTGCTATTAGTTGGGTGATTGATGGAAGCACTGCCAAAACAGCTAGGGAATTTGTCAATGTGTTTTTTGAAGTTTGTAAATGATGACACTGGCAAAGTATAAACAAACTCAGCTCCAACAGACACGTTACACAGTCCCCAAAACGGCACTTCCAGAGACTCATTTGCTGGATTGTTCCAATCAGGAATCATCAGTGGGAGTAACATACTCTGGTTTCTTAGGCCAGGGCGGATAGGACTCACTCAATGTGCAAGATTTGAAGAAAGGCATCAAACCATCTTGTGTGGATTCACCCAAAGGACTGGATTGTCATTTCATTGCAGAGCATTTAGCAGAAGGATAGCAAAAAGGCCTAGAGATATTTGTAGCCCAAAGACTCAAGTTCCATAACTCTATGACCATTGGATGAGTCACATTGATTTTTTAAGTCAATGTTACAACAGTTCAAGCTCCCATCAGCTTGGTGAAGCAGAGGGACAAGAGAGATCTAGAAAAATGAAACAGTGAGCAAGAGAGGCTTGAGGAGTAAAGGAGCAATGTGTCTTCAAGAAAGATACAGAAGTTCAAAAGGAAAAGAAGAAGATGAATTCATACAGGATGATAATCTACGTTAAGGATTTTGGTCTATATCTTTAGACAAAGCCGTTGAGAGATTTCAGGCACAGAAATGACATCCTCAATTTAGATCCTCCATTATATCTGGAGAAGACCACTCTGGCTGGAATACAGTGAATGGATTGGGGGAGGTGAGTGTGAACATGGGTTGGTAATGAAATTACTGCAGTGGTCTAGCTGAGAGAAAAGGTTATATTTGACCAAGAAT
>NW_006442484.1:24280130-24289519 GCF_000325575.1 Pteropus alecto
GCAGGAATGGGGGAAAGGAACAGATTAGAAAGACATTTGAGTAATAAAAATCCACAGACCTTGATAATTGTGTAGATATGGAGAATAAGAGGGAGGAAGGTGTCCCTCCCAGTTGTCAGTGCTATGAACAGAAATACCAATGTTTTCATACAAGTAATGTTCTATGTTAGCTGGAGGGAAAGGTCAAAATAGCAAATAGAAGATCCATGCTATCATGTCATTCTGGTAATAAGAAAAAACACAAAGCAGGAAAACATAGATATTTTGAACAAAGCCCTGGACAATAGGAAATATATTGAAATATACATCAACAGTCTTTTTTTCCTTCGAAAACTCAGCAGCCTGGGGCAAAAGAAAAGGAAATATGAGATTTACAGAATTCCCTGGAGAAAGAAAGCAGGTCATGTCAACCATAATAGAGATTTCTAAAAGGAACCAGAGAATCAGAAAGTATATCCATGGAGAATACATGGAGCACCCACAAAACACAAAGTTTAACAGAGAAAGTTCAGTTTCTATGAAGCAGAACAAATTTTTTAATATATATATTGTTCTGAAATAAATTGTAGAGCCAGGGCTGTGAAAGCAAGAGAAACATTAGAACCCCTAACTAGGTCCACTCTCAAAACAATGTTTGTACTCCACCAATTCAGCAAGTGATAGAATTAGTCTTAATTTTCTTCTTGTTACATTTTTAAAATATGAGTCTTCAAAAAAAATAATAACCTGAAATGAGTTGTATGTTTCTTGACAAGCTAAGTCCAAATGTTTTCCTGTTTTCTACAAAAATTCTTAATCTTAGGGAAAACGTATCCCTATGCACATATCCGAAAAATAATTTGCTTAAATCTCCTTGGATGCCAGAACCTGGCTGAAATTCCTCACCTCCAGGCCATCCCATTTCCAAGGGCACATTCCACAGCCATCAGCTTTCTGCTTTCCCAGCACGATCCTGCATTCAGAGCACACCAGTGTCCAAGTGTACAGGGGAATCAAAAAAGAGAGATGAGTTTGTCAAGATATTTTTATTCTCACTTTGATGCTGCAGGGACTTAGTTGCTTTGCAGTAAGGGATATCCAGACAGACTTCCAGTGAGGCAGTGACTGACACTGAAAGTAACTAAGTCTGTCAAAGATTCTTTCCATGGAAAAGCAAAAGAAAAACATGTACCATTGAAAGAAACTGAAAGCATGTCAGAGTGATTGGCAAGCTGACTCCTCAAAAGAAGAAGTAATTATTGCTTGATAATGGCAGCTTACGTCAGGGATGTGCATTTTTGAGCTACCATTTGGGTTATTGCAGCCTGCCTGACATCACAGGAAGTCTTTTGTGGCTTCCAAACAAATCTGTGAAGTGGCTTTGGCCGCATCACTTCAACGGTGGCAGCCTCAGCAGCAGGGGCAGGTAGCATGTATCCATCAGGTTTCTGTCCCACCCTGTTTAACCACCAGACAAAGCAAATTAAAAAGAGAAAGATTTGTGGACAGGTAGTCATGGCACTTACTATTTTTGACTAGATAATTTTTCCAGGCATAGTAATAATCAACATTATCACTATCAATCTATCTTAGCCAAAAGACGTTAGCTTTTCACATTACTGTTTTCTAAACAATACAAAAAAAAAAAAAAGAAAGTCTCTGCCTTCTAGAAGTGTAAAGTCTTTACTAGGTATATATTTTTTACCCTTTTGGGTGACTTCTTTTTATGGATTTTTTTTCTTTATTTTTTCTCTGGGAGAGAGAAGATACTTAAATTCAAATTGTTAAGGACTCGGAAGGTACAAATTACCTTATAAACTGTCTAGAGAGAATTATTTGTGTATAGACAGTAACCATCTAAATCTACTTATTATATAAGTAGACTTGCATGTTTGTTAGTCACGGTTGTCAAAGGACATCTTCTTTGACTCCTCCAGTAATACAGGTATACTGGTTTATTTGCTCATTCTTTTAACTATTTCAATTTAAAAAATTATTAATCAGTTACTATGTTCTGGGCATGTACAAGGTACTGAAAGACATTTCAAACAGATACTTCTAAATGGTTCTAAGAGTCAGAAATATTTTATATGCTACATTCTGAGAGAAAAGATCTTTCCCAAGAAAGGCTTTTCCTCCTAAAATATGGAAATTATATTAATCTTTTAGGCAGAAACTGCTAACTACCTACCCAATGTTCATTCTCCCCTTCTTTCTTACTAATTGAACCTATGTTAAGCAGGGTAGATATGTGCCTCACTAAAACTCAATTTTCCAGCCTCCTTCACTACTTAACTCAGGTCTGGCTGATCTGTTATTGCCAGAAATCTCAAGCAAGGATATGTTTTTCCCCTGAATAAGGTTGGGGTGGGGAGAGAAAAAACTGTCTTTATTGTCATCACAGATAGGATCTGTGTGCCATCTTTGGACAACCTATTTTAAGATTTCTTACACAAGAAAAACAAACCTCTATTTATAGTTTGTCACCATAGCAGAGCCTGCTAATGCTGTTCTTCAAAACCATGTTCTCTTTTTCCTGAGCACACAGCTTGATGACATTTCTCAGCCCACCTTACAGTTAAATGTGGCTATATGAGTATAGTGAAATGGACGAGCACTACTACTGACCTGGTCCATATAAATTTCCTTTGTGTACATCTGCATACTCTTCTTACTTCTGCTAACCAAAAGTCAACATCCAAAGCAAACTTGAAAGACACACATAAAAGGTGAATGGCAGCAAAGCCTCCATCACCATGCACCCCTGAACGACTGTGTGGGTCACAACCCACTCACAGCAAACAGGGACAACTACTTTGGATTTTCACACAAAAGAAAAATAAACTTGTAATACATTAAGTCAATGAAATTTCTGGACTAATTTGTTACAATGGTCAACATTATTCTAAATCCTCACATTATCTTATCTGAAGTGGGACACTGTTGGAACCCTGTTTTGTTCTGGCCAAAGACTTGATGAAAAGAGTTGCCTGCAACAATCTGGTAGGCAGACCAGGGGTCTACTAAGACTAGCCTTAGGGGAAGTCATAGAAAAGAGAGATGTTAATTTGTATCGGTTGCTGTATGCTGCTTATAGCAAATTATTGTGAGGAAGACAATAACTTGTTCTGCAGCTAAGACAAGAATTAACAAGTTTTGAATAAAATTTCAGGATTAAAGTGAGTCTAGAAATTTGGAAAATCGAACAAAAATGTGTAAAGTAAAATGGAAAAAGGCTTTGAGTGGAAAAGGCTCAAAATAGCTCCACGAAGTTGAGAGAAACAGGTATCACGATGAGGATGCAATGAAACAAATCAGGCTTAAGAAATCTATCTGAAAAAGAACTTTGGTTGATGATTATTGGCACATGAAACTAACTTGAAGCATATAGCACAGAAGTCTATTGAGTTTTTTAAGGAGTTGTATTACCAAAATGTGGCAAAAAATAAATTTAAAACAAACTAGCCTAAGACTATAAAGGAAGTCTTCAGACCCCAAACTTGCACTACCAGACAGCAGGTTGCAAAAGCTACATTGTCCCTAAGGAAGGTAGACTTACCAATGACCTACTTCGCATAAACAGGGAAAATAAGAACTTCGAGTCAAGGAAGAAGACCTCAAGGGCACATCAGAAGCAGAATAAATAACAAAAAGGGAGATCTGTCCTGAGAATAAATTCAGGGTCTGCTCAGAAACATTTTTCTCTGCTAAACAAGGATACTCACGATGCTTACCCAGCAAGATTCCATTCTTGAAATGGACGACTGACCACCCACTGGGCCTCTATTCTTCTCTTTTCTAAAGGGAATGGGTCTTTCAATTATCCTGTCCTTGATGCACCATTATAAATCTGCTGGTGGGGGGAGGAAATTTTTTTTTCTTTTTTTAGTTAGAGGTGACTGGAACTCATGGAGCCGTATCTGTACATCATTGAAAGAATTGCTTATCACTCAGAAATTACAGACTTCAACCTAGGATAATAACTAAATGGTAGTATTAATTTTCTTCTTTGGAAATGGCTGAGTATAATCTTTTTTTTATAAAAAGGAGTCAAAATGCTAGCTGTTTATTAAAATGTTTCCTCTTCTCCCTATATTTCTTAGCTTACCATAAAGTGATTAAAGCAAAAAAAATCCAACTTGAGATTTATGTTTAAGAAGAAACTTTAGGAATGGTTATTGGCACGTGGAACTAACTTGGAAGCAAATAAGTATGTTTCTTTTTCTTCCTATACATCTTGGCTTCTGTTTTACTTGATGTGGCCATGTGAGTGAGTTCAAACCAATGGACTATAAATAGAAGTTACTGATGTCAATCACTTCCCAACTTGATCCAGAAAAATCTCCCTGAATCATCCTCCATGTTCTTAGTTAATTACTAAAAAGCACATGCAGAAGACAGCAGTGCCTACCTACATCAGGGTTGCACACTTGACATCTTTCACGAGAGCCTCAGCCCTCAATCCCCTTGAAACAGTAAAACCTACATTGGACTAATAAATGAACAAGAAATAAACTTTGATTGGTTAAGCCACTAAATTTTAGGGCTTATCCTAACACTAGTGTTTCCTGAATGCTAACTCATGTGAAGTTAGCTTTATAATAACTGCATGTATTAATACAGTTCCCAATGGACACTCCTTTGATGAATGAAAGCTTTCACTGAAATGTGTTTAGATCCTAAGTGGTGATGTCTGGACAGCTTGTATGCAGTCTCTGGAGAAGCAGAATCCATAAAGTTTTTCTCTTTTTCTCTCTTCTGTTTTATCTGTTTATTTACATGTAATATACTATTTTTTCATATACTCATTTTAACTTTTATCGTTTTACAAAAATTGTCTTTGTGATTTTTCTATTATATTACAGAGGTTGGAAAATGATTGCAAATGCCAGTCAGAGGAGTCTAGGGATTTCACTGTGTTAACTTTCCCAACCCTGCAGTTAAAGTCTGAGCAAGAGCTAAAGCAGAGAAAGCAACCCAAAAAATGGCAGCTGCAGGAACACAGACTAGGAAAAGAGACATCTGAGCAGCAGGGAGAGCAATTGGATGGGACAGAAAAGATAAAATCTATCCAAACTCTGAAAAGAGGTTTGGAAGTAGGTGACTTCACTTGTGACAGAATGTAAGGGAAACAAGAAAGGCATGCTAAAGGAGTGTCTGAAATTATTATCCCTGAGGGTTTAGAGAAAATATGTGCAGCTATATATGAACCCACTATTAAAAGCAGAAAGCGCAGGGGGATTGGGATATGTTTGGTTCCAGTGTTTTTCACATTTAACCCACCAGGCACAGGTGGAGTTGGTAAGGATGGAGAACTACGTGCATTGAGCAACTGCCAGATATTATACGCTAAGCACACAGTGATACACAGATCTAAGCTCATCCACAGTTGCCATCACACCAGCACCACAGTCTCAGGTGACACTTACCAAGGTGATAATAAAAAAAAAATCTCTAAATTGGATAGAGTTTTAAACAATAGGAGATCGAATGTTTCTTTTCCTTGTTGTTTTTTTTTTTCTTATATTTCAAAACTGTGACATGTTTGTGGAAAGGTACAGGTTGTTCCTATCCAAACATAGTAGTAGTTTCTTTTCTAAAAATAAACATGGCCAATTATGTTTTAGAGAAATTTATCTTCTTTCATCTTAGTTTTAAATTAAAACATTTTTAAAAAGTGTTTAAACTACTGAAATCTTATCAGAGAACAGAATACAATACTAAATAAGACCATGGGTATTTTTGACGGTACGTTAACACTCTGCAGATTTGTGCAAGTTTTACTCATTCTCATTCACCAGATATTTAATGAAAACCTACCATATGACAATTACTATACCAAGTGAGTGGAAGTCAAAGGCAAGTAAAATCTAGCAGGCTGATAAGGAACTTATATCATAATGAAAGAGACTAAACAGTATAAGATAACTTGGTTTCCAAAGAGAGTTGAAATTCTTCATTTTTTACAACTAAATAATTTAATAACTGGTTACTTACATACCTCAACAAAGTAGTAATAATATTAAAAATAGTCTTTAACATTTACTGAGCTGTAATTATGTGCCATATAGACTAATAAATGTTATACATGGATTATTTTATTTCATCTTTACAAAAACTCGATGGGGGAGGTAAAACATTAAAATTTGTCACAATTTTTCAGCTACAACACATGAGGGATCAAAAAGTATAATAAATTAACCAAGATCACTTACCTGGAAAGTGGTAAAGCCAGAATTGGAATTTAGGCAGTTGGCGTTTTTCTTTATGGCATCCCAATATGCTTTTAAGGCATAATCCACTTGAACCAGTTCTTGCCTAGAAACCTATGTCAGTATAGCTGGACCTCAGGTATTACACACCTCATTTATGACCTTTAACCCACCTACACTAGGATGCTTACAGCCAGTCCATATTCCCAGGTATCAGCACAGGTGCTCCTAATATCTGATGAACTATTAGGTGCACGGTATGCCTTATTGATCTGGTGATTAGAGAAGTCCAATCAATGCGATAGCCCCTCCCAAAGTTCTAGCCATTCATAAAAATTTATTAGATGAAAGACAAGTAATTAATCTTAAGCTTTTGGTATTTCTTCTGATCTGATCACTCTGACCCAGAATCAACTTATATCCCCTAAGGTACAAGCAGCTCCAAACTCTGGACACACATATAACCCACCAATACTCAGAGGAAACTATCTAGCAAGAGCCGCTCACTTCGGCATCTCTTACTTCATTTCTTTAATTATTCACTTGATAAGATTTGATGCCTCTGAGTGCCAGGCATTGAATAAGTCACTGAAGTTAAAACAGTTGACACAGTTCCTATGCTTGTGGAGATTATGGTCCAATAGGAGACACAGTGACAGGTAAATCTGTGGCAATGGAATTTTATTTTATAATTCTTTTTTTTTTTTTCTCTTATAAAGACATTTTAAGTTATCCACATAAACTTGCAGGACACAAGAAAAGTTCTAAGATAATTTATTTGTGAAATTATGACGGCTATACCTGTTCCAGATACATTTGGTAGATAAACCGCAAGAGAGGATAAAATGATTTGTCTAAATGCATCTAAATGCTTCTAATAGAAAAGAATGTGATAATTTTAGAAGAAGTTATATGACTACTCAGAACTAATAGATCAGAGTCAGTTATATGACTAAGTTCACATGAAATTAGAAAATCTAGAAAGTCCTTTCTAAAGTCATTTCAGTAAATGCTTCATATTCTTTAAATCTCAGTGAATTTAAGTTTAACTACAAGATGATGTTAGAGCTTCAGATTTACAACAGATAGATTTACAAGTATTCTAACTGCCTAGTGACATTGCCTCCCCCACCCAACTAATGCTCAAAATATGCATGGTTTTGAATATATTGTATAACTGCTGATATCATTGCAACCATTACAAATGATAACAGAATCCTGACTCAGATGTTGATTTAATGGAAAACAAATACAACACTCCTGGTTTCTCTAGAATTACAGTGCGTGGAAAATAAAAAGGAGAGAGTGAGGTGACAATAATAGGTTTCAAGAATATGAAAGAGACATTTTGCAAAGGACAGTGATTAAATGCTCCCTATCTCCATGAAAGTCAGAATGAGAGAAAGAGGCTTCAAATTGCAAGAGAAGTGATTGAAAGAAATCACCAGTTGTGGGGGCACCAAATCATTGAGCACTACACTAAGAAATGTTAGTGAATCTCTCTCTTTGCCTTACAAGATCATCTCTCTGAAAAAGTTTTACTTCCTGCCACCAGGATGCATGCCAGAGATAGAGTACTGCTTTAAGAGATCTCAAGGGGTCTCTTCAGGTCCACAAGTCTATGAAAACACTGCTTCCTAACCCAGTTACCTTATCTTCCTCTAAGACCAGTAAATACTGAGCACTGACTCTGAGCCCAAGTGCAGGTAATACAAATAAGAAGACACTGTCCCTATCAAAATGGATATATAGAACTAGAACTAAAAAGCAATTCAATAAAAGCATACAATAGGTCAGTATCAAAGAAAGTGCCAAATTGGGTAATTCCACTTATAAGAAAAGATAAAGGCAAAACACCACTTATATGACAAGCCTTTCCTATGCCTTTTTCTAAATTAATTCCACAACAGCCTCATAAGATAAATAATGTTTTCACCTATTTCGTAGTTTAGGAAATTGTGGCTTAGAGGAAATATATACAAGATCATATAGCTAAAAGTAGTAAAAACTAAGAATTATACCTTCATCTAACTCCAAAGCTCTTCTCACCAAACCATAATAATGCTATATCTTGGATCCTGCTAAGAACATACCCTCTACAAAGGAAATGGCATCTGTACTGTTTTTCTTAATATGGATATCTCCAAACTCTTAGAACTATTTTTAAATGGTTATAAATGCAAAGCCTGAATTTTTATTTTCTTCTCTAAGAAATCATCTCTTCTAATTAAGGAATAATAGTACTTGCATTTTATTATTTGTGATTTCAGAATGACTCCCAGGGAACTAGATAGTCGAATTGGGGGTAGAAAAACAGCATTAGTTCTAGGGATAGAGAAGAATGGATTTAGAAGCACTAAATCAGGAAATGAAATGGGCTCTCACAGCCAATGTTTTAGAATGAACTTTAAGTACTCAACAGACAAATCAAGAACCAACATTAAAAGCCCAGAGTCAGCCATGACCTCTCATTCCTTTTAAAATCTACATTGTGGGTTTTAAGTTCATAGCAGTATTTCTAATAATGGCATCTTTTAAGAGCAAAAATGTTAAGACGCCATGAAGGACCAAACTGCTAACCTCTACATAATATCCATGGCCTACAGATTTATATTTAAAAAAAATTAATTAAGAAGTTCCCAATAATTTTTCTCTGAGTCCATTCTTGCATGAACCTTGTGAGCCAATGTCTCCTAAACTTCAGTCATTCATATATCAAACTTCATGAATGTTGTCCTATTGGCATACCAACTGCACTATTATGCCTCTAGTACTTTTCTTTAAAATAATTCTCTCTTTAAACTTGATAAATCTATGTTAAAAGGAATTTTCCATTGCAGTTATGAATGTCAAATTTATTTCATTTGCCAGAAATTAGAGGTTGATATAAAAATAAATGTTTAAGTGTTTTGAAAATAATACACAAAAGGTTTTTTGGTACTATCTAAAGTCATTTTGCATGCCACCAGTTGATTGTATTTTATGCTTTAGTAAACAAGATTCTTAGTCTACGCCCCTCCTTGTTCTCCCAGAACTATCTCCAGCAAACAAGAGGACACAGATGGATGGGGGCAGTATTTTTCCTTATCTCAAGTGAGATCAGGATAGAGGATCACTTTTCCCTAGGCATGTCTTTCAGATGCTCACCAAGGTGAAAAAGAACACAGTACTTTAATAGCCTAGAAGAATCGTTCCCCT